>NC_067410.1:11713344-12016375 GCF_009764475.1 Pristis pectinata | reverse complement strand
GCAGCAAACATCGTTCAGGCATTGGCTGATAAGTGGCAAGTTCACTTGTGTCATAAAAATAACAGGCAATGACCATCTCCAACAAGAGAGCACTTAACCATCTGTCCATTACCATTGTCACGTCCCCCACAATCAACAACCTCGAGGTGTCACCATTAACAAGAAACACAACTGGACCAGGCATGTAAATACCGAACAGGTCAGAGCTGGTTGGGGTTCATCTCTTGACACTCTAAAAGAACACAAAAAGCACAAGACAACAGGAGCAGGTGTACATCACCAAGCCCCTTGAATCTGCCCCGCTATTCAATATGATCATGGCTGATCTATACTGGCCTCAGTTCTTCTGTGCCAGTTTGCTATAGCCCCCGATCCAAAAAATTATCTACCGCCACCTTAAATCCTTTTAATGATCAACCCTCTGGCAGTTCACCATCACTTTTCAAGGTCATTTATGGATGGGTAAGAAATACTGATCTAGCCAGCGATTCCAAAAATGAATAAATAAATAGTAATTGTGCACAGGAAGCTTCCTCAAGCACCAGTGAAATATTAACCAGATAAGATAAGATATCTTTATTAGTCACAAGTACATCAAAACAAACAGTGAAATACATCTTTTTGTGTAGTGTTCTGGGGGCAGTCCGCAAGTGTCACCACACTTCTGGCGCCAACATAACATGCCCACAACTTCCTAACCCCTATGTCTTTGGAATGTGGGAGGAAACCAGAGCAACCGGAGGAAACCCACACAGACACGGGGAGAACATACAAACTCCTTACAGACAGTGGCTGAATTTGAACCCTGATTGTTGGTGTTGTAAAGCATTACACTAACTGCTACACTACCGTGTAGATTTATTTGGCTGAGACACTTGAGGAAATACTCCTGCCATTTTGTGAAGTAATGGCATGGGATATTTTATGTTTCCTTGCAGGGGCAGAGTTTGATTTGATGATTCATCTGAAACACAGCACCTTTGATTCATTCGGTACTGCATTGCCAGCCTTGACTATACACACTAGCTTCTGGAAGAATCCTTGAACCTACAACCTCCTGATTTGTGTGAGTTTGCTACCACTGAACCCTGGGTAAGGTCTATGAAAGTAATCTTAGGTGAAAAGTTATTTTAATGGTGTTTTTACCATTTCCAGAGCTGGAGGACAGCTTTCTGACATGCAGATTGGCATCTTTCCATATCAAACAGAACTGTCATTCCTTCTTAATGCGGTTCATGTTTAACAGTCTTTACATCCTTGACAGTCTATCAGATTTAGAGTTACAAGTTGACAATCCTGGTGTTCAGACATGCCTAGAATCTAGTCTGTTGGAGTAACAAAGTCAATTCATTGCATTTTTGTTCATGGTCCGCTTGCTGTGTCACTGATCATTAAGCAATGTGTTGAGGGGAAGTGCAGAGTGAAGGTCGGGTTCTGCATGCAGGGAGCAAAGAACGTGGAATTAGAGGGACAATCACAATGACAACTTGCATTTATGTGAAGTAAAAGCAAGTTGCTTCAAAGGGGCATTAACAAACAGCATTCGACAATTGAGCAAGGTAAGGATATGTTGGAGCAGGTGGCAAAAGCTTATTCAAATGGGTGCATGAGTGATTGAATGGAGGATAAATCTTTGAAAACTGATGGTGTGATAGACAATGTGCAATTTAGGGAATGCCACAGTGGTCATTTGGAGAAAATCATCTGCAGAGTGAAAATGCACTTGCTTGATAAACTAGCATGGCTGTCTCTGCAAAGTTCTATTATGTCTGAGAAGGTCTTGAGGCTGCAATTGGAATCTGGAGAACATGGTACAAGGTCCATTGTGCAAGAGGAATAAAAGGGTCAGGGAGCAGGATAGAATTAGAATTACTGCCAGTGCTCAACACCAACACCAACAAGGACTTGATGACCTGTACAGGTTGGCTCCAACTTGTTTGTAAATTATATGTAATGTTCCCACATTGTCCCATGAAGCCTATCTCAGTGTGTGGGATTACTGTACAAAGACGGGATATTACTCTACATTTGGTCGTGCTCTACCTGCAGTGAGTGTGCTTGATAACATTTTCTGTTGCTTTTGGCCTCACCCGAGTAAGCGCACAATTATTTTGCCTCCAAAAGTATTTCAAATGTGGAACTAACCATAAATCTGTTGAGAACTTGACAGAATAGCAGCAGCAGATGTGCAGCTCTAACCTAAGGGTAGGCTGGAGGACCATGGACTCAGATTTCAGTGGCTTCCTTCAATCCTCATGTCTTTAGTTTGACAATAATGTGCACATACAGGCTTATTGCTGAATTGTGGTATGGTGTGCATTCATTACTACAAGTCAAAGGCTTCGATTCCTCAAGTACATGTGGAAAGACTCTCACTGGTGGATGTTAAGCATCTAAAGTAAATGCCTCTGGGCTTGTTTGTACTTGTCATATGTGTGTTTATTTGCACTGACATGACCATGACTGCTCAGCTGGTGTCCACAGTCAAAGTGTGTGGAACCCAAGCTATAGACGGTCTAACTTTGGGAGCCACTTTAAAGAGTTTGCAGAGTCTGGTCTGATTTCTTTATTGAGGAGGAGCCATTGACAAGATGAACTACATCAGGGTGAATGAAAAAATTCCTGGGAGTGAAGGAAGTGGAATGTATTTGAAAGCACTACACGAACAGGCACATCAGTGAGGGAAATAAATATCCAAAATGTTACATTGAAGAGTATCTTACAGAGTCTTTCAACAGAGAATATAAAAGAGTGTTACAATGAGAGAACAATCGAAGGATATTACACTGATGTACAGATCAGGGAAACTTATAGTGAGAATTGTGGAATTATTGAAAAGTGTGACAATGAGGGTTACAGCAGAAAGTGCATCGGGTGTATTAGAAAGTATTGCAATATGGATTTACAGGAAAAAGTAAAGTGAAGGGAGTGTTACACTCGGGGATGTATCAGAGACTGACAGTGAGGCAATATCAAATAATGTCAGAGCAGAGCGTATCAGAGGATGTTGATAGTGAGCAGTGTGGAATGTATCAGAACGTGTTCAGGTGGTATATAGAAAACTTGTGTGGCCTGCTATTCTGGCTTGAAGGATCGACACACAATAAGATGCTTTGATGCCTGTCCGCTTCGGAAATATACTGCTGCTGATGGAGACTGGCTCATATGAGAAACACTCGCCCTCATTTTGGACAGAACCAGACTTATTCCCTTTCCTATGTGTTTTTCTGAAAGAGTTAATTAAGCAGTAGAATTGGAAAGTTATTGGAATTTGCAAAACAATTTCAAGAGATTGTATCAAGATCAAGCAAAACAGATGAAGTTTTAATATTGGAATTCTTCAAATTCTCCGCCATGTAGGGGGCTCGGCAGGGTTTTCTCAGCAAAAATCTTTCAAAGAAGAAAATATTTTTATATAGTTCACAGATATCAAAGCACATTTTTATTAAATATTATGAAATACATGGGTGATCAAAGTGGTTGATGCCAAGTGCCTGATAGTGAGGTGACCCAAAAGGCATACCTGTAATCTGTAATGATTACATCTCTAGGCACCATCGCGGAGACGAGTGGTTGCAGCCTCCATAAACGGTAGAAGGAATAGGTGAGGGGACAGCTTTTCTGCTTGTTGCATGCTGATAAACTGGCATTATGGATAAGCCATTGTTTATAGAAACCATCCAGATTTTCATTTTCATTTCCAACTGGTTTCAAGAATGGATGCCCGGTCAACAGTTTTTCATCCAAGCAATGAACTGAAATTTTAAATTCAAATAATTGAATGAATTTGGAATTTAAAAGCTAGAGCTCATCTGGTTCTTCAGGGAAGGAAATCTGTTAAGATGAGGTATCTTTATTAGTCACATGTACATTGAAACACACAGTGAAATGCAACTTTTTGCGTAGTGTTCTAGGGGCAGCCCGCAAGTGTTGCCACGTTTCAGGTGCCAACATAGCATGCTCACAACTTCCTAACCCGTACGTCTTTGGAATGTGGGAGGAAACTGGAGCACCCAGAGGAAACCCATGCAGATACATGGGCAGAACGTACAAACTCCTTACAGACAGCAGCTGGAATTGAAGCCAGGTCGCTGGTGCTGTAATAGCATCACGCTAACTGCTACACTACTGTGCCTGTTTTAACCAGCTTGTAACTGTACACCCTCTGATGCGCTTGATTTTTAATGGTCCTCTGAAATGGTCTGGCAAGCCATTCAGTGCAAGAAGAGGGGCATTAAATACCAATCTTGCTTTTGAAGTCCACATCCTATGAATGAGTAATAAAAAAAATCCTATGGAATACGGTGGTGTAGCGGTTAGCGCAATGCTATTACAGCACCAGCGACCCGGGTTCAATTCCGACTGCTGTCTGTAGGGAGTTTATACGTTCTCCCCATGTCTGCATGGGTTTCCTCCGGGTGCTCCGATTTCCTCCCACATTCCAAAGACATACGGGTTAGGAAGTTGTGGGCATGCTATGTTGGCGCCGGAAGCGTGGCGACACTTGCGGGCTACCTCCAGAACACTACGCAAAAAGATGTATTTCACTGTGTGTTTCAATGTACATGTGACTAATAAAGATACCTTATCTCATCTTATAGAAATTCAAGTGGAAGATGAGGAGATTTGGTGTGGACAATTCAGTTTCAGCCTGATATCAATGAATGGTAGAGTTGGCTCAAAGGGCATTATGACCCAATCCAATTTCTATTTCTTATATTATTTACCCTGACATCACAACACAGTGTACTTGCTGTGATCAGAACCACAAATTGCTAGCACAATGCTCTATTAATATTTTACATGTACAACAGTTTGATGGTATTTTTTTCTCTATTGACTATTTTGGAATCTGAAATGCATTTTGGAATTCCATTTTGGAACCTGCTGAGTTCCTCCAGCAGATTGTTTGTTGCTCCAGATTTCAACATCTGCAATCTCTTGTGTCTTCACTAATATTCTCCCCTCTCACTTCACCTGGTTCCTCCAGTTCAGACACCTAGATGGTAACTTCCAGACCAGACTCACCTTGAAAGGATTTGAAGCAAGCCACATACTTAATTAGAAAATTCTCATCCCTGTCCTCCAGTCTCTCCATGGTCTCGTCGCTTTCTACCTCTAAACTGCTGCAGTCATCTACCCGACTGCGATATCAGCACTTCCCTAATTCTGGACTCTCGCTCAACTCTGAACTTAATTGCTCCACCATTGGTTCTGTGCCTTCGGCTGCCAGGGTCCTAAGCTGCAGGAAACACTCTGCTCCTCCCTCTTCTCCTTTAAGGTGATCATTAAACCTACCATGCTTAGCAAGGTTTTAATCACCTTCCCCAATAACTCAGAATTAATTTTTGTTGGATAATGTTTGCAGCTTGAACCTAGCGCCTTATTGTCTACCTGCACTGCACTTTCTCTGTAGCTGTTACACTCTATTCTGCATTCTGTTATTATTTTACCTTGTACTACCTCAATGCACTGTGTAATTAATTGATTTGTATGACGGCGTGCAAGACAAGCTTCGGTACATGTGACAATAATAAAGCAATTCCAATTCCAAAATTTCTTGTGAAGAGCTTTGTGACATTTTTGCTACATGGAAGTTGCTATACAAACACAACTTGTTGTTGTCAAATATAACCCTGAAGTCATGGGTGTTATTATGCGTCCAAGAACAAATCTTTTCATGTTCATTCTAATTTCAACTATGCTGCCCAGAGATCAGTATCCTAAAAAGACAGGTAGCCAAATCTGCAGACATATTGCCAGAAGAAGACAAACTTAGATAGTTGTCATCAAGAGGAAAGTTTAAAGAAGTTTCCTTTTGCACTTAGTCATTAGAATTTTCAATCCATGACCCTCAGAACACAGAATATGACTCACAGTCCCAGCTAACAATATCAAGGCAGCAAGGAATGGCTCGATGTCTGTGCATGTGAACATGCAAACTCCAAATCAGAGCGATCTCCTCTAATCCGACTTCTCAGCTGTTTTTCTGCACAGGAATAGATCCAGTGCTGATTCTCCAATATTCATGGAATGCCTTTAATGTGGCAAAATATCCTAAGGGTGTTTCAGGGAAGGCATGAGCAGACAAAATTTGACACTGTTCACAATCAGACAGGTGACAAAAAAATATGGTCATGGGGCAAATTTTAACAGCATTTCAAGGTAGAGAGGGAGGGAAGTAAAGCTTCAGTAAGGAATTCCAGAGCCAGAATGTCTAGCTATCGGCAATGGGGCAAGGAAATTGGGGATAAATAGAAGAGGCCAAGTTTGGAGGAGGAATGCAGAATTCCAGGAGTGCTGCAGGATTGGAAGAGTTTATGGAGATTGGAACATGAAGTCCATGTCAGAAAATGAAAAATGTTTGAAGCATTGTTGGACTAGAACCTATCTCAATCAACAAATGCATGGGGAACATGGAACATAGTACAGTACAACTCAGGAACAGGCCCTATGGCTCACGATGTCTGTGCCGAACAAGATGCCAAATTAAACTAATTGCTTCTGCCTGCACATGATCCATATCCTCCACTCCCTGCATATTCATGTGTCTATCTAAAAGCCTCTTAAACGCCGCTATCGTATCTGCACTGGAGCTAAAATTGGAGATGCCAAACATACGAAACAAAAAAAGAAATTGTTAAAAAAAAGACACTCAGCAGGTCAGGCAGCATCTGCAGGGATAAAAAAAGTTGATGCTTCGAGGCAAAGATCCTTCTCCAGAACCGAAAAAATGAGTGAGTTTTAAGTTATAGAAGGGGGAGGGGGAGGATGCAGAGAGCAGAGCTGATGTCTGTGACAACCAAAGTTGTCAAAAGTAACAATTACTTCAGAAAACGGCATTTGGAAAGAGAAGTGAAACAAATTGAACTGGAAAGGTGCAGTCACATCATTGGAGCTTTAACCTGCAGGGAAGGGGAGGGATAGGTTGAGGCCAATAAGTTGGGAGATGGACAAATTATGATATAAACAGCACAGTTTTTGATGAGATCAAGTTTATGAAGTTTCAACCTTTTTAAAACTGGGGTTTCAGTTAGGCACTGGATTGTTGTAAGAATTTTCCATATAACAAGCTTCTCTTGCACAGTTACTTTTGATCCTGATAAATGAAGCAACTTTTTAATTAGATTTTCTTTTGGACTGCCTGTTTCCTGGTGACCACACACTCGCAAACTATTTTAAAGTGCTGCTGTCAATTTGGCTCCCTGCCCCTCCCGTCTCATCAATGAATCAGTCAGTCTCCAGTCAATTCACGGTCAGAATGAATTGATTTTTTTTCAGTGAATGACTCCTAGTATATTCCCTTTTAATTGCTTTTTTCCGGGAGGCAAATCCCTCCCGGCACATTCTCTTCTGCCTGGCAGATTTATTGAGCCCATATTGTTGTATCTGCTCCCATGTTTCTTTCAGTGGATTGGCAGAATCAATGATGTGAATCCTAAGGGCCTGTTGGATGCATTCCACAACTCCTGGTTGTCCAGTTCTTGAGTGGAAGCAAGCTCCCAGTGCCATTCTATTTAACTCCATGCTCCACATCACCAGTTTGATCCTGCTCACTTTAGCCTAATGATAATCACAAAAGTGACCTTGAGAGGGTGAAAACACAGTTAAATCTGAAATTAGTGGCCCATCCTGACATTCCCTTCTGGGCCAATTGACCTCCTTTGGATCAAGAAGTGCATGAAAACTGTGACAAATCCCACAAGTTTTTGCTCTTGCTGAAGCCAATCAGGTTATATGCAATATAGATCACAGCATACGTTTTAAACTTCTGGAAACATTGAAACTTAGCCACACTATCTCAAAGTTACCTGTTTCCATGAGGTTTACTCTGTAAATGCAGATCAGTTACAGTCCAGCTGAGGAAATTTGGCATGTCCCTGATGAGCTAAGGTTCGGGAGCGAGAGGCCAGCGAATGGAGGCAGCCGAGAAGTTCCGAAGAGATAAGTTTTTTTTCTAACAGTTTCGGGGATAGCGGGGAGTAACTGTGCAGGTGCGTGACATCAGTCGTTAGCGCACGCACAGTTTAAAAAGAAGACTGCCATATCCAGCGGGCAGCGTCAGAGCGGGCAACTGAGTGAGTGGGAGCAGAGTGTTTTTGGGCTTTGGCTCAATGGGCTTCGGCGTAAAGGGGAAAGGCGGGTGAGTAGCTGGTAAGTAAAGGTAAGGTTTATCTGTTATAAATTTTTAAGTAGGAAAAAAACTTGGTGGGGAAAAGAAAGAATTAGTTAGATGGAGGACATGGTGGTGTGCTGCAGCTACTTGATGTGGGAAATCATGGACCTTGCTGTGGTCCACGATGACCACGTCTGCAGTAAGTGCTTGAGGCTGGAGGAACTTTGGCTCAAAATTGATGAGCTGGAGTTGCAGCTTCAAACACTGCGGAGCATCAGGGAGGGAGAGAGCTTTGTAGATACTGTACATCAGGAGACAGTCACCCCTCTTAGAGCAGGTACTTCTGGGGTCCGGGAAGTAGATAGAAGGGTGACTGTCGGGGGAGAGAAAAGGAAAAAGAAAATGAACAGGCAGACAGTGCAGAGGACCTCGGAGGCTGTTCCCTTCAATAACAGGTTTTCTGCTTTGGAGGCTGTTGAGGGGGATGACCTTCAGGGAACAAGCAGCAGTAGCCAGGTCTCTGGCACTGGTACCAGTCCTGCTGCTCAGAAGGGAAGGGAGGAGAAGAGGAAGGCAGTAGTGATAGGGGACTTGATAGTCAGGGAAACAGATAGGAGGTTCTGTGGCAGTGAGCATGAATCCCGGATGGTATGTTGCCTCCCAGGTGCCAGGGTCCGGGATGTCTCTGATTGGGTCCACAAGATTCTTGAGTGGGAAGGAGAACAGCCAGAAGTCGTGGTTCATGTTGGTACCAACGACATAGGTAGAAAGAAGGATGAGGTCCTGAAAAGTGAGTTTAGAGAGCTAGGCAGAAGGCTGAAGAACAGGACCTCAAAGGTAGCAATCTCGGGATTGCTGCCAGTGCCATGCGATAGTGAAGGTAGGAATAGGAAGAGATGGCAAATAAATGTGTGGCTGAGAAATTGTTGCAGGAGGGAAGGTTTTAGATTTTTGGATCATTGGGATCTCTTCTGGGCAAGGTGGGGCCTGTACAGAGAGGATGGGTTACACCCGAACCCGAGGGGGGCCAATATCCTTGCAGCCAGGTTTGCTAGGGTGGTTCGGGAGGGCTTAAACTAGTTTGCGAGGCGGATGGGAACCAGAGGGGTAAGTCAGAGGAAGAAGGGGATGGGGAAAAGTTGGATCCAACAGGTAGAGAGGCTTTGAGGAAGGAGAAGCAGAGTACAGGCTATAAAAATAGAAAGGCAGATGGGTTAAAGTGCATTTACTTAAATGTAATTTAAGTTTACTTAAATGTAATTGAAGCATCAGGAATAAGGGTGATGAACTGAGAGCTTGGATAAGTACATGGGACTACGATATTGTGGCTATCACAGAGACATGGCTGACATCAGGGCAGGAATGGATATTGAATATTCCTGGTTTTCAATGTTTTAAAAGGGATAGGGAGGGGGGAGAAGAGGAGGAGGGGCGGCGATACTGGTCAGGGACACTATTACAGCTGCAGAAAGGGTGGATAATGTAGAAGGATCCTCTCTAGAGTCAATATGGGTGGAAGTTAGGAACAAGAAAGGAGCAGTTACTCTACTGGGAGTATTATATAGGCCCCCCGGTAGCAGCAGGGATACAGAGGAGCAGATTGGGAGGCAGATTTTGGAAAGATGCAAAAATAACAGGGTTATTATCGTGGGAGACTTCAACTTCCCAAATATTGATTGGCACCTGCTTAATGCCAAAGGTTTAGGTGGGGCGGAGTTTGTTAAGTGTGTCCAGGATGGATTCCTGTCACAGTATGTTGACAGGCCGACTAGAGGAAATGCCATATTAGATCTAGTTTTAGTTAATGAACTGGGTCAGGTGACAGATCTCTCGGTGGGTGAGCATTTGGGGGACAGTGACCACTGCTCCATAACCTTTGGCATTGTCATGGACAGGGATGGGAGCAAAGAGGATGGGAAGATATTTAATTGGGGTAAGGCGAATTATGAGGCTATAAGGTGAGAACTTGAGAGTGTCAATTGGGATGACATTCCTGAAGGGAAATGTACTATGGAGATGTGGTCGATGTTCAGGGACCTCTTGCAGGAGGTTAGGGATAAATTTGTCCCGGTGAGGCAGAGAAGAAATGGCACGGTGAAGGAACCATGGGTGACAAGGGAGGTGGAACAACTAGTTAGGAAGAAGAAGGCAGCATACATAAGGTGTAAGCAGCAAGGATCAGATAGGGCTCGTGAAGAATATAGAGTAGCAAGGAAGGAATTTAAGAAGGGGCTGAGGAGAGCGAGAAGGGGCATGAAAAGGCTTTAGTGAGTAGGGTTAAGGAGAATCCCAAGGCTTTTTTGTCGTACCTGAAGAGCAGAAGGATGGCTAGAGTAAAGGTAGGTCCAATTAAAGATAAAGGTGGGAGGCTGTGCCTGGAAGCTGTGGAAGTGGGTGAGGTTCTCAATGAATACTTCTCTTCAGTATTCACCAAGAAGAGGGGTCTTGATGACGATGAGGACAGTGTTGGTAAGTGTAATGTTCTGGAGTATGTAGATATCAAGAGAGAGGATGTGTTGGAGCTGTTAGAAAATATTAGGACAGATAAGTCCCTGGGGCCTGACGGAATATTCCCCAGGCTGCATCATGAGGCAAGGGAGGAGATTGCTGAACCGTTGGCTAGAATCTTTGAGTCCTCGTTGTCCACAGGAATGGTACCGGAGGATTGGAGGGTGGCGAATGTTGTCCCCTTATTCAAAAAAGGTAGTAGGGATAGTCCAGGGAATTACAGACTAGTGAGCCTTATGTGGGTAAGCTGTTAGAAAGGATTCTAAGAGATAGGATCTATGAGCACTTAGAGAATCATGGACTGATTAGGGACAGCCAGCATGGATTTGTGAAGGGAAGATCTTGCCTCACTAGCCTGATAGGGTTCTTTGAGGAGGTGACCAGGAAGATTGATGAGGGTAGTGTAGTAGATGTGGTCTACATGGATTTTAGTAAGGTGTTTGACAAGGTTCCGCATGGTAGGCTTCTTCAGAAGGTCAGAGGCCAAGGGATCCAGGGATACTTGGCCATGTGGATTCAGAATTGGCTTGCCTGAAGAAAGCAGAGGGTTGTGGTGGATGGAGTGCACTCAGATTGGAGGGTTGTGACTAGTCATGTCCCACAGGGATCAGTTCTGCGACCTCTACCTTTTTGTGATATTTATTAATGACTTAGATGAGGGGGTGGAAGGGTGGGTTAGCAAGTTTGAAGATGACACAAAGATCGGTGGTGCTGTGGATAGTGTGGAGGGCTGTCGAAGTTTACAGATGGATATTGATAGGATGTAGAGCTGGGCTGAGAGGTGGCAGATGGAGTTCAATCCGGAGAAGTGTGAGGTGGTACACTTTGGAAGGACAAACTCCAAGGCGAAGTACAAGGTTAATGGCAGGATTCTGGGCAGTGTAGAGGAGCAAAGGGATCTGGGGGTTCATATCCACAGATCACTGAAAGTTGCCACACAGGTGGATAGGGTAGTTAAGAAAGCTTATGGGATGTTTGCTTTCATAAGTCGTGAGATTGAGTTTAAGAGCTGCGAAGTAATGATGCAGCTTTACAAAACTCTAACTAGAGTTCTGGTCACCTCATTATAGGAAGGATGTGGAGGCATTGGAAAGGGTGTAGAGGAGATTTATCAGGATGCTGCCTGGATTAGAGAGTATGGATTATGAGGAGAGACTAAAGGAGCTAGGGCTTTACTCATTGGAGAGAAGGATGATGAGGGGAAACATGATAGAGGTATACAAAATATTAAGAGGAATAGATAGAGTGGACAGCCAGCGCCTCTTTCCCAGGGCACCAATGCTCAATACAAGAGGGCATGGCTTTAAGGTAATGGGTGGGAAGTTCAAGGGAGATGTAAGAGGGAGATTTTTCACCCATAGAGTGGTTGGTGCATGCAATGTGCTGCCTAGGGTGGTGGTGGAGGCTGATTTGTTGATCAAGTTCAAGAGATTGTTTGATAAGCATATGGAGTAATTTAAAATAGAGGGATATATGGCAGGAAGGGGTTAGATAGTCTTAGGTGTGGTTTGAAGGTCGGCACAACATGGTGGGCTGAAGGGCCTGTATTGTGCTGTATTTTTCTATGATTCTATGATTCTATGAAATTTGTCATGTCCCCGATGACTCTCACCAATTTTTACAAACGCATCACAGCTTGGTACGGCAACTGCTCTGCCCACGACCGCAAGAAATTGCAGAGAGTTGTGAACACAGCCCAGTCCATCACGCAAACCAGCCTCCCCTCCATTGAATCCATCTGCAATTCCACTGCCTCGGGAAAGCAGCCAACATAATCAGGGACCCGTCCCACACTGGTCATTCTCTTTTCTCCCCTTCCGTCGGGCAGAAGATACAAAAGCTTGAGAACATGTACCACCAGGCTCAAGGACAGCTTCCATCCTGCTGTTATAAGACACTTGAACAGACCTGCCATATGCCAAAGATGATCTCTTGATCTCTCAACCTACCTCTTCATAGCTCTTGCACTTAGTCTACCTGCACTTCACTTTCTCTGTAACTGTAATACGATATCTTGCATTCTGATTTGTTTTTTCTTTTGCACTTATGTATGGAATGATCTGTCTGGATGGCATGCAAACTGTATCTCAGTATATGTGACAATAATAAGCCAATCACCAATTTTGGTTCCTGCAAACTGTAATGATAGTATTCTGTATTCTGCCTGACGGAGGCATTTCTGTGCTTCTGGGAAGGAGGGATTCCAGAGATGGGACAGTGCTTATGGGGATGTGTGGGAAGGTGTCAGTATCTGCACGACGTCCTCCCCACAGACACACGGTAAAGTTTGAGAACCATTGGAGTATCAGTTCGTGTGAATCCCTTGCAGAGATTAACTCACTCTTGGATATCCATTTGGGATGACTCTGTGAGGCAACACAGTCCCTGAGGGAAGTGGTCCTGGAAGGAAGCCCATCTCAAAGAAGGACAAGTTGTGATTCCAGAGCTTCCTGACATGAGCTTCCTGTTAGCCATGCTCCACATTGGGAATATCAGATTGCAGAATCACCCTTCCTATAATACTGAAATCTGTGCCTATGAGGGGAAAAATTGTTTGCTCGGATTTGTATTACTGTGCTGTCAGTCACTTGATCAATAGCATGTACTTATATTACAAACCAAAACATTTACAGGCTTCCATTAAATTTTCAATAGAAATTGGTTGCTCATAAAGTCTTGATACAAGTTAATGGCAGGTCAGAGCATCTGGATAAATGGAATCTGCCAAATTATATGTCGGGGAAGTTTGACATTCAGCAAATATTGATCTTGTGTTTGTGGGCAGATTATATTACCAGGTGATTTTTGAGTAAATTACTGGAATAGTAACTCTCATGAGCATTTGGTTCAATATTCTTAAAAGGCACATCACTCTTATTCTCCAGGAGCAGGTTTTTGCAATGGGGTGCACAAGGACTTTCATACCTATTTCTTTAGGGTCCTTCCAAAGGCTGTTACCCTGGAACATCTCATCCAAGCACTCACTCTGCACCAATGAATTATTCAACCCTGTAGGACCTGACTGCTGCAATAGTCACACCCATGGAGTTTGCAGCCAGTGTGGAGGTGTGGGAGTAGCAGGGGCTGGAGTTGGGGGTGTTGGTGGTTTGGAGATTGGGAGAGGGAAACATTCACTGCACAATGATGAGCAATAAGAACTTTCAACTGATTCTTCTCCCCCTCAGGCAAACATGCTCTTAAAGGCACATCACTCATTTTTTCGTATGCAGGTCCAGGCAGGTGGATGGATGAAAAAGAAAGTTTAAAAAAAAATTAAGAATTGAAAGAAAAACGGACTTAATGTAGGATTAATGTAAATGGGTGTTTGATGGTCAGTATGGACTTGGTGGGCTGAAGGGCCTGTTCAATTGCTGTATGTTTCCATGACTGTATGTTACAGACACACGGAGCTTACAAACTAAAAACTTTTCAGAGACACGAGAGACTGCAGCTGCTGGAATCTGGAGCAACACCCAGAACAATGGAGGAACTCAGCGGGGTCAGGCAGCATCTGTGGAAAGAAATAGACAGTCGACATTTTGGGTCGAGACCGTTCTTAAGGGTGTCAACCTGAAATGTTGACAGTCCATTTCCCTCCCAGATGCTGCCTCACCCGCTGAGTTCCTCCCGTGTTTTCTGTGTTGCTCTAAAACCTTCATAGATTGTATTTTTATTGAGCCAAGATTGCATTGACTGCAGAAGTAACTTTTCATCATTTGGTCTGAATCAGTGTGGTGCTACATTTGGCCTTGCTCTTGTGTGGGAACCACTTGGATGGGAAGGCGCTGAACAGCTGGAAGATTCGGTAAGCAACTTCTGCCCTCTGTGCGCTGTATAAACTGAACATGAGAAAATGAGTTTGCTGGTTTAGCGGCCAAGAAAAATACCAGCAACTCAGGAATGACTAATAGAGGATATTTCTCAGATAGGATGATGTTCTTTCTAACAACACCCATGAGAGTCCATTCTGTTGTCATATGTTTCCAAAATTTGACTGCTTTTGTCATATCCTTTCAGACGTTTTCCTTGCTCTCTTCATCTTTTCCCTCCAGTTTGACATCCACACTTCATTTTTTTGATTCTATTTAACACTCTCATATATTCTTTCCTTAAAAGTGATGGAATTGCAAGCCGTTATTTAGAGCAGGATTTCCTGTATGGGAGTAATGACTTGCTCATGAACAAGCCCCTGCAAGTATTGGCCCTGTCCCAAGAACTTCCAGCAAACACTGGTGAAACCCTAAGGGAACCCATGCAAACATTTGCCTGTACTCAGAGGACCCTCTGAAAATGCCAACACAGTCCCAAGGACCTATGAGAAACACTTGACACTCTTTCATTAGATGCAGTTCAAAAGGCCAGAGCTGGCTACTCAATGAAAAACACAGCTATTGCGACAGCAAGTAGGAATATAAGGAAGTAAAGACTTTTCATATATCCAATTTCACAGGTGTCTTTAAATGGTTTATGACCAATGGAAAACTTTAAGACGTATGGTCACTGTCACAATGTACGTAGGAAATATGAGGAGGATAAGATCCCATGAAGGACGTGGAATGCTTATGGCTGGTATCCTGGCAAATGTTCATCCCTCAATCAACATCTCTAAAGCACGTTACATGGTAGTTACCACATTGATGTTGTGGGAGCTTACTGTGTGCAAACTGGTTATCATATATCCTACAGCAACTACGCTTCAAAGAGTCCAACACTTTGGAACATCCTGAGGTTATAAGCAAGTTGTTGTTGTCTAATGGGACAAGTTTCAAAGAATACATCAGGGCTTTAAAGGGAGAATCAATGGATCAATGGATATATCTCTCAGTGAAAGAAGCAAATATTGTGCTCCAGGAATACATGCATAGAGAAGCAAAATACTACCATGTGTTAGAACCTACACCCATCCTCCCTGCAGATGTTATTAACGTGGTTACACAATGTGGCTACACACCATCAGTTCCTTAACAACTAGAGGTAAGGTAAAAAGGTAAACTTGAAATTAGGCTAATTTAACTCTGGTCAGCCTTCACATTCCACATGTAAACACCCCGTAATGATTTATTGCAGTGATAGCTCACAACGTGTTTGCAGCAATCCCACTATTGTTACAGCTTTCTAAGACCAACACTCATTCTCCAGAGGTCGTCACAGAAGGGACAGTATTGCACGTGTGAATAAGCGTTCACTACAGTGAGTTTGTGCATGTGAAGAGTGAGGGGCTGTGTGAGGTTAGGTGTGAGGTTGGCTGAAGGGGGTGGAGAGGCACATAAAATAACCACAAATCCTACTGCATAATTTTTGGCTTGCCTTCATTGGATGGGGTGTTGAGTACAAGAGTTACAAACGTCACGTTGCAGCTGTATGGGACGTTGGTGAGACCGCACCTGGAATATTGTGTGCTGTTGTGGTCACCATACTATAGGTAGGATGTGATTAAGCAGAAAAGATTCACAAGGATGTTGCTGGGACTGGAGGGCTTGAGTTATAAGGAGACACTGAATAGGCTGAGGCTATTTTCCTTGGAGTGAAGGAGGCTGAGGGGTGACTTTATAGGGGTTTATAAAATCATGATGGGCATAGCTAAGGTGGATGCTCACAGTCATCTTCCCAGGGTAGGGGAGTCTAAAACTAGAGGTTTAAGTTGAGAGGGAAAAGATTTAAAGGGAACATGAGGAACAAGATTTTCTCATGGAGGGCAGTGGGTATATGGAATGAGCTGCCAGAGGAAGTGGTAGAGGCGGGTACATGGATAAGTTCATGGATAGGAAAGTTTGAGAGGGATATGATCCAAATGCAGGTAAATGGGAAGGCATTTGGGCTGGCATGGATAAGTTGGGCTGAAGGGCTTGTTTCCATGGTGCAGAACTGTATGAATCTATGATTTAGCCAGACATTCTCCTATCTGATGTACAGCCTGTAAGCAACCAGTTTAATTGCATTTCAGTAGAAAACATCCTTGGCTCTGTACACGAGCACCAATAAACGATCAGGGCAGATATTTACACTCCTTCATTGTTACCTGGTCTATATCCTGAAACTCCCTACCTAATGTCACACACACTGCAGTGGTTCAAGAAGGCAGCTCACCACCACCTTCTCAAGAGTAATAAATGCTGCCCTTGCCAATGACATCCTCATCGCATGAGAGAAGTGAATACAAAGTCCATTGCATTAGAATGGACTGGATTCCGAAGCTAATGTGTTGGTTTGAATTAAGGAGGTAGGAACTGGGGGTGGCAAGATGGTAGAAGGGTTGGAAGGAAGGCAGAGAACGGTGGGAGGGAGAGGGCTGCATGAGAAGGAGAACCAAGGGCACTCCAAATATGTCTAACTTTGGAATAAATAAGGAAACCTGTGCATATTAAATCACTTCATCTGCCTGACCATGAATTACAAATTGTAAGTAAAATATATTCCAGTAGCATTGTGCACAGCTGATTGCCCTTGAACTGAGGAATCCGTTAGTTAGGCAGCACGGTAGTGTAGCGGTTAGCGCGACGCTATTACAACGCCAGCGATCGGGGTTCGATTCCCGTTGCTGTCTGTAAGGAGGTTGTACGTTCTCCCGTGTCTGCGTGGGTTTCCTCCGGGTGCTCCGGCTTCCTCTCACATTGCAAAGACGTACGGGTAGGTTAATTTGGGTTTAAAATGGGCGGCGCGGACTCGTTGGGCCGGAAGGGCCTGTTACCACGCTGTAAATAAAAAAAAATCTTGGCAGGCCGACAGAGTTCTTTTGCTGACATTAATGGACCAGAAGCGTGCTTACAACAATCAGGTAGCTCATGGCTAATGTCACCGGCATTTTTCTCTTAGATTCTAGGTTTATATAATTGCTTGAATTTAAGCTTTGATGATGGGATTGGAACTCATGTTTCTGGATCAATGGTGTACAACTTCAGTTGCTAGTCCACTAACTTAGCTGCTCTGCTACTGTACCCTGTTAAACTGCTTCAAGGCAGACAGCTCCAGCCATTGAGGCCCAAACCCATTTCACTCTTAGCATATAGTGCTGGTGCATTCAGCTGTGTCCCAGCAGTAATTGTCCCCCCAGGCCCATTTCACTCTCGGTCTACACTGCCAGTGCATTCAGCTGCTTCGCAACAGTAACCATCTCCCCAGGGTGACTTTTAACAAGGAAACCCTTGTTTATTTTACGGCATCTTTAGCATGCAAAGTTATGGTTTTAAACAGTCAGGGAATTGTTCACAAGAATGTATTAATGAAATGGACCTCTCTCCAAACAGGTCCAATATATCATGATATCAAATAATCAGCATAAAACTTCATGGAGGTTCCTCAAATAATGTTAAGTTCATTACTCAGAGTGGAACTATAAACGTCTACAAATCCCAGCTCTTTGATTAATCGGCTGATGTCTGACAGAATGGCAGTTGGAGAGAGCTTGTTGCTGCTGGCTTCTGTCAAGGTTAGTGTGTGTAGTACTCTTGCCTCTTGGTCAGAAGGTTACTAGTTCAAGTCCCTGATCAGAGACATCAGTACAAAAGCCTCTCTGACTCTCTAGTGAGGTGTGTAGGGAGTGCTACTCTGTTGGAGATGAACTGTTAAGCCGAGATCCCTTTCGTTGCAATACTACAAAATTGTTTAAAAAAAGGACAGGGGAGTTCTCCCTGGTGTTATGACCAATGTAAGGCATACACAGAAAATCATGATCAAGAAACAAATTGTTCAGTCTTATCTTTGCTGCTTTTGGGAGCTTGCTGTGTGTGTGCATAGCTGCTTTGTTTCCTAAATTACACCAGTAATCTACATTGGACATGGAGGCTTTGAGATGTCCAGTGATCCTTTCAGGAGCTATATAAATATAAGTCTTTCAGAAAGAAAATAAAATTCCTGATCTGATGTCTGATTTTTACAGGCAGAAACTCTGTGTGTGTGTGTGTATCTCAGGTAAGGAAGGAGGGCTTGACCTTTGACATATCCTATGATTGGGATGGCTACTGCAAACCTTCCAGGTTCACATGTCAACAACTTGTATTTATAACGCAAAATATCCTTCAGGAAGTAGCCAAGGAAAATTTGACACTGGAGAGCCTAATTAAAATGCAATAGCAAAAGAAAAGATAGCTGACAGTTGATTTCATGAGAAAGCTTTTTCCACTGAGCACTGGTTCCTAATTAATTATGATTAGTAGACAGAGAATTGTACAGACTACTGATTCCTGTTCAGTCACTGCACCCATCACACAAAATGGCTGTCGTCATTTGTAAAATTTTCCTGTGTATTTGCTACTTGAAGGGCCCAATTTGTCTTTTCTTGGCTGTAAGTAGTTGAACATACACTGGGTGGATTGAGTTATGAGCACTAATCAAATTGAAATGAACAAATTGATGTAACAGGTAGGGTTCAAATGGTTGGTATGTAACAGATTGTGATAGCAAGGTAGAGACTGCTGTCTAATCAAGGGACACAGCTGTTTATAGCATTCGTACACAAGCATAAAACTCTAGTTTAATCCACAGATTCAGATAACATTATCTGGAATGAGAACAAGGCTATTTGCTTTATTGAAATCATAAAATTAGATTATAACCTTGGAATTGTTTTGTTGCAACCAGTAGTTGTAATTGGCAATGCCTGCAATAGTGTTTCAGCATTATGTCAGGCTCAGAACAACACCCCATACTGTACCAACCTGGCATTTCCACTTCCCTACCTGAGGCATTTCTGAAAGTCTGCTCATCTAGCTTTAATTAATTCTTAAGTCCATGGCTCAATACTACTCCAAACACATTTATGATTCTTGATGCCAACCAAGAGAGGAAGCTTGCAGTAATGGTCTGGAATAGATTCCAAGTTCCAGAGGTGAGTGTGTAGAGAACAACCTGCACTTCTGGGACTTTAGAAAACAGCTTTTAGTGTAAAAGGAATGTACAGTTAACATCAGCACCAAACAAGGTGCCTGCAATGTACCTCCAACTGGATTATAACCCTGATTAATAATGAAGTATGAAAGGGCATTGTCAGCATCACTGAGGAAGTACGTTCCCTGTGGCACTAAATAGGAAGATGACTAATATCAAACATGTGCTCACTCATTTCTTACTATGGTCGATCATAGTATTGCAGGCTAACCTCAAATAAAGATCATTCTAAGTAAAATTGACTGCAAGCAGGATACAAGTTATCTACTCTGTCACTTCTAGAACTTAAACGTGGAATTCATATTAACAAATTGACTTTAACAAAGGGGAATAGGAGATGCAGAAGGAGATATGTGGGAAAGATTGTCAACACGACTGATGTAGCAGAGAAACTTTAAAGTAAAAGGAAGAAACTGGACTGGATTGCCAGAATAACAAGGAAATTCTGGATAGGTGGATGATATGGGCAAAATTCTTCTCTTGTTCAAATCGTTACTGTTTGCGGTGATGTTGACTTTCATCCCCATGAAGTATGTGATTTATTTTCATTGGTGAAGGAGATAAAACTCATATATCACTTGGAGGTGCGAACATTCTGCATTTGTACTTATACCTGGCACAGGGAACAAAGTTCCTGTTCTGTGTACTCACCTTTATCAACTTACGTCATATACTTCACATTCTAAAGTTACTTATAGCACCGTGAAACACTGACGCAATGTGGGAATGCTGCAATATAAGTCCAATCATTCATTTATTGGACTGGTATTGACTTATTTGTCAATCTTTTCTGTTTTATGCATTCTATGTTCAGTCTATGACTAAAGAAATGGAGAAGAGGTGGAGATTCACTGTTGTTTCTCTCTCTCTCTTTCTCTCTCTCTCTCTTTCTCTTTCTGTATCTGTCTGTCTCTATATTTCTCTCTCTCTCACATCTCCTTTTCAAAATGACAGATCTGGCAATGAAATATACTCAATGAACTTAAATGATCTCCTTCAGTTCTGCTAAAAGGTTGTCTCTGAGACATTAACTTGCCATTTTCAGCAGCCTTGGTAGGTGTCTTTGGGACCTGCTATGGGTTTGTAATTTACCCTTGCCTGGGTGTCAACAAAGCAACTTACTCACCCCAAACTAATCTGCTGGTTTCTGCCATTTACGTGAATCATTAATCCATTGTCTGTTCCAGGTATGCAAGGTGTTACAGTGCAATCAGTGCTCTAAGTTGAATCCACAGTCCCCATCGTGTGAGTAAATCTCTTTAACCCTGACTATGTGATCGTGTGAACTCATGCACCAGCTCATTCGTATTCATAGCTGTAAATGGATAAGTTATTGAAGTAAAATGAAGTTGTGAATTCTTTTACTGAGCAATGACTTGAATGCAATCCTAGAGGGGGCAGGGAAAGCAGAAGAAGAATTCACCCAATGGAATTTGTGGTAGATGTTACTCAGGGAAAGGGGTGAAGTCTGCGCTTTGTTTAGAGTTGGGTGTTGCTCATGTACTGTGCACAGTTTTAACTCTTGCAACACCATGCGTTGGAGTAAAATGCTGGAAGGTGACTCCAGTACAAGTGGCAGAATTGCCTATCGAGCTTTCCCTAAGGGATGTGCTGAGCATTGCCCAAACTTCTTGTTCCAAGCTGAATGGAGTCAAGTCAAGTCGTTTATTGTCATATGCACAAGTACATGTATGCACAGGTACATGTATGAACAGGTGCAATGAAAACCTTACTTGCAGCAGCATCACAGGCACATGGCATCATATAAGCAGCATTCAGAAGAAAAACATAAATTAAACATAAATTATACACAATTTATTAATGGGGATTGATAGGCAACCATTAAGCTTGAGGGCAATATTGTTGTGAACTGTTTTGGACCTCTTCTCTCATTAAAGTCATAAACTCAGAGAGATATACAGCACAGAAACAGACCCTTCGGCCCACTGAGTCCATGCTATCAACCACCCATTTACAGTCATTTTACACTAATCTCATTTTATTCATTTTATTATTAGCTCCAGAATCCTGACCTTCTGAGGTACAGCTCCCCCGGTGATCCTACTCCAATTTCCAAAGTGGAGATTCTTGCACACATGAGTCGTGGGCAAGATCATCAACCACAGGAGCACATCCAACCATGTTTGCAGTAAGCATCTATACACATGTGGTTTTCATTTGCTTAGTGAGTAAGGTTTTGGAGGTGAACTGGGATATCTTGATTTTATGCCATTGAGTAGGCACGGTAGTGTAGTGGTTAGCATTATATTAAAACTTTTTTTGGGGGGAGGGGGATTTTCAGATTATTACGAAGATCCAAGTAATGCCCTTCACAGAAGTAATTATCTGCCCTTACCCCATCTGGCCTATGTGTGACTCCTGACCCACCAATGGAACTATCTCTGAAATGGTCCAATAAGCCTCTCAGTTCAGGGTGTCTTTGGGATGACCAATAAATGTCTACATCCTGGACATCAATGATAAATGTCCTGAGAAAAGGGACCTGGATATGGTTATACTCCTTCCAAACTAAACAACATTGATAGTAATTGTAACAATGGCAGCATAGTAAACCACCTGGCTGAGGTCAGCTTATTTAACTTGCCAGGCGGTACAGTGGCACAGCTGTAGAGCTGCTGCCTCACCATGCTGGAGACCCAGGTTCAATCCTGACCACTGGTGCTGTCTGTGTGGAGTTTGCACTCAGGGAGAATGTGCACAGGAAGACACTCACATGAGTTTCATCCAGGTGCTCCAGTTTCCTCCCATATCGCAAAGACATGCAGGTTGGTAGGTTAATTGGTCAATGTAAATTGCCCCTAGTGTGCAGGTGAGTGGCCGAATCTGGGGAAAGTGATAAGAATATAAAATGGGATTGATATAGGAACGGTGTAAAATGGTCAGTGTGGACTCAGTGGGTTGAACAGCTTGTATCTCTTTATGACTCCATGAACACAGGAAGGGAAAGAGTCCTGGGATCAAATACTCTCTTCCACTTTCTCCGTGCTGTAACTCTATTCTTCCACAAATAATCCATGCTGTGGCCAACACAATAACTACACAACCCTGGAATAAAAAGCTAGTGTAAGCAATAGCAACAGGTGGTCATAATGTTCACTAATATCCTTCAGGGAAAGAAATGCATCATCTTTACCCAGTATGGCCAATATGTGATTTCAGATTCTTAACTGTCTCATTAGTTCATGGGTACCTGGGGGTAAACAGTAAATTCCGGCAATGCCCCCAATATCCCGCGAATGCATAGATTTAAAAAAAACATCTCTGTGAGTTACAGTGTCAGTCTGCTTCACAGATTGTTGCAAAAACCCATCAGCAGCGATCACCACAGTGACTCACACTGGAACCTCTTCTGTCAGGGTCCTCGCACGTGGTGAGAGAGCTGCTGAGGTCCTGAGAAGACGGAAGGCTTGCAGAGAGAAAGAGCCCAGATGAGCCATGTGTTATTTCTGTGAGGGAAAGGGGCTCCCCTGCGATATTGCTTGGAGTGATTTTACTTCAAGTTGACGTGTCATAAACAAAGTGTGACAGTCAAACTGGTGTGGCATTTACAGGATTTACATGCCGCACAACGGGACGGTAATGTGTCAGAGATGATGCCACAAATGACCTTATTACGACATGAGAATAGCTTGATTCATAAATATCACCATTGTATGTCACACCCATTGGAGCTGACAAAATCCTAGCTTTAAACAAATACGTTCATCTGTTCCCAGATTTAAAGGATGGAAAGGTAAACATCACAGCTGCTTCCTGCTACTGGCAGTCTCAAACCATCTGCTGGCTCGATAAAAGAAGCTTTGGGGAGGGAGTCTCACCGCCGCTGAAGAAAAGCCTTTACTCTACACATCTCAATGGCAAGAAGGTGCCAGTTTAGGTCAAGACGGGTTCATGGTGTTAAAGTGTATCGTCACCCCAACTGGCATGTGACAAATGTATTGTGTAACATGCAGAGCCTCTGTGTGTGTGTGTGTCTGTGTGTGTGTGTGTGTGTGTGTGTGTGTGTGTGTGTGTGTGTGTGTGTGTGTGTGTGTGTGTGTGTGTGTCTGTGTGTGTGTGTGTGTGTGTGTGGGGAGAGGGCGATGTTGAGAGATAGTGTGGGTGATGGTGTGAGTGTATGGGAAAATGAATGATTGAGAAAATCCGTAAGGGAGGGTCGATGGATGTAAGGGTGTATCTGCCTCAGAGAAAGTGTGTGTGAATGTAAATAAATGTGAGACACAAGAGACTGCAGATGCTGGAATCTGGAGCAACAAACGAGGTGCTGAAGGAACTCAGCGGGTCAGGCAGCATCTTTTGAGGCAATTGGACGGTTGACGGTTTGGATTGAGACCCTTCATCTGGACTCAAAGATAGATGGGAGACAGCCAGTATAAAAAGGTGAAGGGTAGGGGTGGAGCAAGAACTGGCAAGCGATAGGTAGATCTGTGTGAGGAGGGGTGATTGGCAGATGGAGGAGGGGAGAGTGGGAATAGCGACAGAGGCTGGGAGGTCAAAGGTGGAGCAACAGAAGGCTGCAGATGATGGGATCTGATAGGAGAGGAAGGTGGGGCATGGAAGCAGATGGGACCAGTCTGGGGAGAGGACCCAGTGGAAGAATATGTGGGTGACGGACAGATGGAATGGGTGGAGCAGGGGAGAGGAACAGGGTGATGGGGGGCCTGGGGTGGGTGCAGGAGGAACTGGGCAGGTCAGGAGGAAAGAGAAAAGGATCCGAGGGGGAGCAGGTTACCTGAAATTGGAGAATTCAATGTTCATGCCATTGGGTTGTAGACTACCCAGGCGGAATATGAAGTACTGTTCCCCTCATTTGTGCTTAGCCTCACCTGGTAGTGGAGGAGGCCAAGGACGCATCATGTTAGTGCGGGAATGGGGAGGAGAATTAAAATGGCTGGCAACCCGGAGCTCCAGACAGCCATGGCCATAATGGTGAGTTTATCTGTGTGTAAGTGTATCTGTGGAAGTCTAAGTGTGTATGAATGTGTGTGTGTGTGTGTGTGTGTGTGTGTGTGTGTGTGTGTGTGTGTGTGTGTGGTGTGTGTTTGTATGTGAGTGTGTGTGTGTGAGTGTGTGTGTGTGTGGTGTGTCTGTGGTGTGTGTTTGTGTGTGAGTGTGTGTGTGTGAGTGTGTGTGTGTGGTGTGTGTGGTGTGTGTGTGTGAGTGTGTGTGTGTGTGGTGTGTGTTTGTGTGTGGTGTGTGTTTGTGTGTGAGTGTGTGAGTTTGAGTGTGTGAGTTTGAGTGTGTGTGTATGCTTAATGTCTGTAAGTAAAAGCATATGAGAATGCATCTGTGTATGCGTCAGACTGTGCGTGCATGTGTGTCATTAGCAAATTATGATCTACTAATCACAGCCTAAAGTAACAGTGGAAGTGGATTCAATTGTTACTCTCAAAAGGGAAGTGAATATATACTTGAAAGGGAAAAAAAAATCAGGGGGGAAGCTCTAACTGGCAGTTTCTTTCAATGAGACAGCACCAGTGGGACATTCAAATGGCTTCCTTCTGTGCTATGTAATTCTCTGGTCCTGGATATACCCTTTCAGTTTAGCTGCAAGGCACTGTACCATTAAGTTGCCACCCAGTCCCCAGAGCAGCAGTCTCCTGTCGTTACTCAGTTCCAGACTTTCACATCCTGATTCACTTCCTGCACAGTGAACCCCATTTGTTGGCAAAGGCCACAGCTACTTCATGGAGTGATGAATCACTTTGTGGAGGGGGTAGGATGTTGGTGGGGAATGCAGGAGACTTTGAGAAGCTGTTGCTGTGTGACATTGTTCTGCAGTTTCCTCATTAAGGTGACACAGATAAGGATGATTTCTGATTTCATGTCAATGCCTTTCATGTGATATCAGCCAAAAGTTGACAGTCAGCCATTTAAAGTGGTATTTGGAGAGAAGATCAATGGATGGTTGAAGAGGTATATTCTAAGGTGCGATGTAAAGGAAGGTTGGAGAGATGGTGGAACAATGGAAATCAGGGGTATGCAAGAGCCCAGAGATCTGTAGGAGGTTATAATGACAGAGATACGGGCATAGACTGGTATGTGGAATGGTTGGAACAGATGCCGATGTAGGGTTGATGGGTGCATGGAACTTGAATATGGATCACATAATTCTGGGTGTGTTTATATAAAGTGGTGGATAGGGAACGTGGAGTTTGAAGCTTGCAAAGCAATGAGTGAGATTCGGGCAGCAGAAGGACTGAGCTGCTGATAGAATCTCAAGATCATTGCACAGGAGAGGGATCGGTAAGGGTGTTGGAGGTGGTTAAAGGCTGAACATTAATGATGAGGCCATAGAATAGGAACATCAGATTGCATGGCTCAATACTTCCTCCATTCATTGTGTCCATTGCAGGCAAAGACAACATTTTATACCCATCCTCTAACTCCTTTTGAACTGATTCGCCAGCCAGGCCTTTTCCAAGGGTTGCTATGAGTCAATCACATTGCGGTGGGTCTGAAGTCACATATTGGCCAGGCCAGGTAAGGACAGAGGCTCTTGTTTAACAGGCATTCAGACACATGAACAAGCAGAGAATTGAGGGATATGGTCCATGTACAGGAAGAGGTTCATTTTAAATTGGCATCATGGTTGGCACAAACCCTGTGCTGAAGGGCCTGTTCCTGTGCTGTACTTTTCTGTGTTCTGTTCTTTCCCTAAAGGGATATCAGTGAACCAGTTGATTTTAATGAGAGCCCAGTAGCTTTGTGGTCATCAGTACTAATACTAGCTTTTTAACTCCCAGAATTTATTTAATATTGATTTTAATTACCCAGCTGCTGAGGTGGGATTTGAACTCATTGCCCAACATCTAATTGCTAATTGGTTTATAATTGTCACATGTACCGAGGTACAGTGAAAAACTTTGTTTTGCATGTCATCCATACAGATCATTTCACAACATCAGCACATTGAGGTAGTGCAAGGGAAAAGCAATAACAGAATGCAGAATGAAGTGTTACAGTTACAGAGGAAATGCAGTGTAGGCAGAAATTAAGTGCAAGGCCATGACGAGGTAGATTTTGAGGTCAAGAGTCCATCTTATCGTACAAGAGGTCTATTCCAGGACTCCAGAACTGAATCACTACACTATCCTGCACTTAAACTATAATTCTTGACATGTGTTGTCTTAAATAGATTCATTAGAAATAGGACCAGGGAAAGGCTACTCAGTCCTTTGGACATGGTCCATCCAATTCCACCCACACTGTCCCCAAATCTCTTGATTCCCTCTGTAGCCAAAAAGCTACCGCTTCTGAAGAAGTCCTAAAGAAGGGTCCTGACCCGAAACGTTGACCGCCTGCTTTTCTCCACAGATGCTGCCTGGCCGGCTGAGTTCCTCCAGCATCATCGTGTTTTTCGTTCAAGCTACCGCTTCACCTTAGCATTTCTAATGAATGAATATCCACATCCCTCTGGAGCAGAGATTTCTAAAGATCCACATGCTCTGGGTGAAGAAATTTCTCTTTCTCCCTGCATGGCTGTGTCTGCTTGTGATTGTTAGTCCCAGACATGTTAGTCATCGTCATGCCCCTGTCAAACTCCTTAATTTTCTATCAGATTGCATCTTCTCCTTCTGAGTTCTGGGGAAATATCTGCCTGTCTTGGGATCAAGAAATACCTCCTTCAGCTTTGCTGGTAGGACAATTCTCCACATTCTGTAGTGAAATCACAGTGCCCTTGCCCTATTCCCAATTGTCCTTGAACCTGTCTTGGCCGTTTCAGGGGGCATTTAGGGGTTAGTTATGGTACTGCAAGTTTGGAGCAATGGAAAGTTCAGACCAGGCAAGGACTGCATGGCCAAGGTCTGGAAAGACTCTTGAGGAAAGAGGAAAGCCGACTGCTTTAATAAACTGACAGGAGAAGCATCAGCTTTGTGGTGAAATGACTGGAGGTTTTACCATGCTGAAGATAATAGATTCTGCTGGATTATTTGAGAAAGATGGGGTGGGAGAATCAGGGGCCATCGGTGTAAAATAGGCAAACACAAATCTAGGTTAGATACTGGGGTAGTATAATTCAGAAGGAGTCATTCACTTCCAGAATAGATGCATGCAAACCCACAATAAGTATGGATTCACCACTTCCCTTCAGAATGGTGCAGGGCATATCTCTGAGAATCAAGCGTTGTCACCAGTTATGAGAGTCATAGAGTAATACAGCACAGAAATAGGCTCTTTGGCCCAACTTATTCATGCCGACCAAGATGTCCACTTAAGCTAGCAATTTGCCCACATTTGACCCATATCCCACTAAACCTTTCCTATCCACGTACCTGTCCAAGAGTCTTCTAAATGTTGTCATTGACATTGTCAATTACTGTAACAGATTTCTCTGCTTCTAGAAGATAGTTGTTTGTTTCAAAGGTCAGAAGAGAGAATTTGCAGATTTTTTCCCTTCTCAAAATTAATCAGCCTCCCTGACCCCACTCTGCAATTCTCCTCCGAAACCTCACCTCCTCATTTGAAAGTCACTGAAATTCTATTTTTCCTCTCCGGTAGATTTGCTTTCAATCTATTTCTGCATTCTCCCTCTCCAGCTGTTCTGGTCCAGCAGCCTGTCCTGGTCTAATGATATAGATGCCACAGCCAAGAAAGCTCACCAGCACCTCTACTTCCTCAGGTGGTTAAAGAAATTCGGTATGTCTGCTTTGACACTGACCAACTTTTATTGACACATCCTATCTGGATGCATCACAGCTTGGTATGGCAACTGTTCTGCACAGGATCGCAAGAAACTGCAGAGAGTTGTGGATACAGCCCAGCACATCACAGGAACCAGTCTCCCCTCCTTGGACTCTGTCTATAGCTCTTGCTGCCTTGGTGAAGCAGCCGGTATAATCAAAGACCCCACCCACCCGGGTCATTCTCTCTTCTCTCTTCTCCCATCAGGCAGAAGATACAGGAGCTTGAGGGCACATACCACCAGCCTCAAGGACAGCTTCTATCCCACTGGGATAAGACTACTGAATGGTTCCCTTATACGATGAGATGGACTCTTGACCTCACAATCTACCTCATTATGACTTTGCACCTTATTGTCTACCTGCACTGCACTTCCTCTGTAGCTGTAACACTTTACTCTGTACTGTTATTGTTTTTACCTGTACTACCCTAATGCACTCTGTACTAACTTAATGTAGCTGCACTGTGTAATGAATTGACCTGTACGATCGGTATGCAAGATAAGTTTTTCACTCTACCTCAGTACAAGTGACTATAATAAACCAATACCAATACCAGCTCACATGGAAAGTGCAGGGATGTTTCATTGAGTTTAGGATTTTAATGTCATTTGAAACTCAATCTTAGGAATGTTACTTGCTTCTTATTGGAAAATATAGCTGGTGACTATACAGCTATGTTTTATGCATATCACCCATCAATTCAGTCGGCTTCTTGTATGGGATTTTTATTTTGACAAAAATGCCCTTTAAGGGTAGCATAATGAGGTAAGCAGTTTTATCTTCCTGGGGATATAAAGCACAGTTAACGAGTTTGCAGGATTTATACCATACATCTTAATCCTTAACAAGCTGAAAGTGTGAGACAAAACCAAATTAACAGCTGAGGTGTAAAGGTATTATCAGTATACCAAGCAGTTCCTAAACCAAGCTTCTTCTGAACTGAGCTCACAAACCTCAGCAGTTTCCATGGACCAGCAGCCACTTAAATCTTAAAGCCACTTAAAGAGGAAGTAACGGGCAGGATAGACAAAGGAGAGTCAGTGGATGTTGTTTACTTGGATTTTCAGAAGGTCTTAGACAAAGTGCCGCACATAAGGCTGCTAAACAAGATAGGAGCCCATGGTATTACAGGAAAGGTACTGGCATGGATAGAAGATTGGCTGACTGGCAGAAGGCAAAGAGTGGGAATAAAAGGGGCCTTTTCTGGATGGCTGGTGTTCCACAGGGGTCGGTGTTGGGTACGATACTTTTCACGTTATACGTTAATGATCTGGATGATGGAATTGATGGCATTGTGGCCAGGTTTGCAGATGATACAAGGATAGGTGGAGGGGCAGGTAGTGTTGAGGAAGCAGGGAGTCTGCAGAAGATCTTGGGCAGGTTAGGAGAATGGGCAAAGAAATGGCAGATGGAATACAGCGTAGGGAAGTGTACGGTCATGCACTTTGGTAGAAGGAATAAAGGTGTAGACTATTTTCTAAATGGGGAGGGAATTCAGAAATTAGAGGTGCAAAGGGACTTGGAAGTCCTAGTGCAGGATTCCCAAAAGGTTAATTTGCAGGTTGAGTCAATAGTAAGGAACGCAAATGCAATGTTAGCATTCATTTGGAGAGGACTAGAATATAAAAGCAAGGATGTAATGCTGAGGCTTTATAAGGCATTGGTAAACTACATTTGGAGTATTGTGAGCAGTTTTGGGCCCCATATCTAAGGAAGGATGTGCTGGGGTTGGAGAGAGTCCAGAGGAGGTTTATGAGAATGAACCTAGGGATGAAAGGGTTAATGTATGAGGAGCGTTTGATGGCTCTGGACCTGTACCCATTGGAGTTTAGAAGGATGAGGGGGGATCTCATTGAAACCTACCAAAAGGCCTGGATAGAATGGACATGGAGAGGATGTTTCCAGTAGTGGGAGAGTCTAGGACCAGAGGGTACAGGCGCAGAATAAGATGACATCCCTTTAGAACAGAGATGTGGAAGAATTTCTTTAGCCAGAGGGTGGTGAATCTGCGGAATTCATTGTCACAGACAGGTGTGGAGGCCAAGTCATTGGGTATATTTAAAGTGGAGGTTGATAGGTTCTTGATTAGTAAGGGCGTCAAAGGTGGAGCAGACTCAATGGGCCGAGTGGTCTAATTCTGCTCCTATGTCTTATGGTCTTCTCTGCTGGAGGTAAGGGATTTACTCGAGTCAGAAACATAAAACATGGAACAGTACAGCACAGGAACAGGTTCCTCAGCCCATGATGTTCGTCCTGACCAGGATGCCAATTTAAACTAATCCCATCTGCCTGCGCGTGGTCTATATCCCTCCATTCCCTGCCTGTTCATGTGCCCGTCTAAATTCCTCTTAAACATTGCTGTCGTATCTGCATCCACCACTTCCCCTGGCAGTCTGTTCCAGGCACCTACCACTCTCTGTGTAAAAAAAACTTGCAGTGTATGTGTCTTTTAAGCTTTCCCTCTCTCTCTCGCCTTAAATGCATATCCTCCAGTATTTGACATTTCACCCAGGGAAAAAGTCTCTGGTTATCAATCCCATCTATGCCTCTTAACATTTTATATCCTTTACACACTACTGAGTCCTGTCAGGCAAATCTAGAAACTCCTGAATCCAAACAGATAATCTTGATGGCCAATAATATGAAAAATTAAATCCAGAACCTCCTCAGTCCCAGCAAAAAAAACAGCAGATCCGAAACCCAGAAGCTCCAATATCCCAGCAAATAAGCTCAGCACGAGAAGATAAACTCAGCAAAGGGTGAAAGCCAACTGATAAACCCAGTGCCGGCCAACCTCCGACAGACAAACCAGGCAGAGACGTATAAAAGCATCACTGAACCCCAGCAAGTATGTTAGGTATTAGATATTTATTTATTAGTCACATGTAGATTGAAACACACAGTGAAATACTTCTTTTTGTGTTGCTATGAATGTGCTGGGGGCAGCCCGCAAGTGTTGCCACGCTTCTGGCACCAACATAGCATGGCCACAGCTCCTAACCCGTACGTCTCTAGAATGTTTGAGAAAACCGGAGCACCCGGAGGAAACCCATGCAGACACGGGGAGAACATACAAACTCCTTACAGGCAGCAGCGGGAATTGAACCCAGGTCGTTGGTCCTGTAATAGCGTTACACTAACCACTATGCTACTGTGCCAAGTATGAGATTCTCTGATAAACACGGCAGGAATTGAATTCTCGGATAAACTTTGCAGAGATGGAGTTCCAGCAGATCAACTCAGTAGTCTGAATTCCATTAGGTAAAACCCAGCAGAGACTGAAATCCAGCAGACAAATTTCAGCATTTCCAACACCTAAGGCGATAATATGAACCAAACCATAGTACTTAAAGGACAAGAAATAGCAGCAAATATGGGCCATTCAAACCTTGTGCCTGCTCCACCATTCAGGTGATTTTAAACCCAGTGGCACTCTCTTACACTAACCTCATATCCTTTGATTCCTTTAATATCCAAAATCTATCAAACTCTTTCTTTGAATATAATCAGCAACTGAGCCTACACAGCCTCTTTGGATAGAACATTCTAAAGATTCACTGTCTTTTGGGTGAAGAAATACCTTCTCATCTCTGCCCTGAATGGCTGACGCCTTATTTTTGAGAATGTGATCCCTGGTTCTAGACACCTTGGCCAGGAGAAACATCCTCCTTTGCATCTGCCCTATCAAGCCCTAACAGACTTTTGCGCATTCCAATGAGATCACCTCTCATTCCTCTAAACTCAAGAGAACACGGGCCCAATCTACTTAATCTCTCCTCAACAAATCTTGGAATCAATATGATGAACTTTTGTTTCACTAAAGAATCACTAAATATATCCTTCCTTGGGCAGGGAGACCAGAACAGTATGCAATATTCCAGGTGCAGTCTCACCAGGGCCTTATATAGTTGCAATAAAATGTCTTTATTCTTGTATTCAAGAATAGCTGCGCATTAACTTTAAGTGATTCCAAAACAAAACGTCTCCTATTAATCCAGTTCCTGAACTGGAGTCTTTCAGGTACGCAGAATGTTAACTGTCCTCTACTCTCTGACTTCTCAGTTAAAGAGTGTAAATTATTTTGGATAAAAATATCATTAAAATGAAGCTTTTGAAAGGATTTCAGAATCACACACTGCTCAACAAGCCTGTGCTCGGCCCAAGGGGCATTCATCTGGGATTATATTTCAACAACATTACTATCGGGCCTGGTTTACTGGTTACAGAGGAGGTTTTGGCAAGCACTTACAAGTGGGTCCGATGTCATCCCGAACATGCTTTGTAAGTGTATCCAATTAAAAGCTTGTTTACACAGTAGGCCCCGTTGCAAGGAAATCCCCTGGTCATATGTCATACTGACCCTCTTCCCCTCCCCCCCACCGCCATCCTACCCCACATACCACACTAGGTATATTTTTAATCTCCAGAGTCAGTTTGTCGCAGCTTCCTCTTTCCTGAGCGAAAATCTCAGGCCTGAACCCATAATCAATGGTGGTGCTGTTGAAGGAAGGTTCTGCATCCTATCACAGAATGAATGATGTGGTCAGATAATGCAGTTTACGCATCAGGAGGTAAAACCATTTCGCAACAGTTGTTCTCTTGCTCAGAGTTTCTACTTGTTTCCAGGTCCTTGTTCCAGTGGAAGGAGTGAAGTAAAGCCAGGTTATGACACAGCGGATGTTGATTGACAAACTGAATTGTTGCCACAGCCATAAATGACCCCCCAAAGAAATCTCCCTTCAAACGAGCTCTGTTCAATTCCCTGATCCACTATTGTGTCCGTTGTGTCTCCAAACCTTTGAGTCAAACAGTAGAGGGTTCAACTTCCACTCCCAAGGCTTGAGCATAAAATCCTTGGGCTGATCTTCCAGGGTAGTGCCGAGGGAGTGTTACCTTGAAGGCAGTGTGCTATGTCTGATGTTAAAATGAGTCTCTTCCTGCTTCCTTGGCTTGAAGAAGAACCAGAAAATTATCCCTGGTGTCCTGGCTAAAGTATTTGTCTCTTAACAAACATAGCTAAAGTCGATTAGTTGGTCATTATCATATTCCCATTTGTGGGGATTTGCTGTGTGCAAATTGGCTGCCATAGAGTCAGGACAGAAACAGACCTGATGGCCCACCAAGTCTGTGCTGACCATCAACCATATACACTAAGCCCACATTAATCCCATTCTTTTTATTATCCACACATTCTCATCAACTCCCCCCTGATTCTACCCCTTCACTAGGGGCAATTTACCTACCAACCTACATGCCTTTGGGATGTGGGAGGAAACCAGAGCACCTGGAGGAAACCCACATCGTTACAGGGAGAATGTGCAAACTCCACACAGACAGCACCCGTGGTCAGGATTGAACCCAGGTCTCTGGCGCTGCGAGGCAACTACTCTACTGTCTGCACCACAGTGTCATGTTTCCCACATTCCAAAGGTAACTGCTCTTCTGAACACCATGCAAAAATGTCACATGAAAGCAATTCATTTTAGGCAATAGAGCTGCAGACCATATGAGTTGACACTGCTGGTACATGACCTGATCTCTCCTACATCTGGACACTGGAGACTGTTGAAGCCATCATCGGTGAGTTAAATATTCACCCAGCCACTTCGAAGGTCAGGACAAAATGAAGCCTACAAAACAACTGATTGTTTGGAACGGAATAGCTTACATGTCTTGTTCCTGACTGATATCCAGTGTTGGCCTCCTGGACGTTCCAATTGCCTTTATTCCACTTATGAATAAGACTCGTTTGGCAGAATCGAGATTTTAGGGTAATTGTCAATCAAGCTTGGTGACCCCACTGCTCTGATGCTCTTCACCATTGATATATCACTGTTCTCCAATCACTGGCAGTGCGACATGTGTAGAGGAAGTTAGGAGAATTCAAGGTGATTTGGATAGGTTGGGTAAGTGGGCAGATACTTGGCAGATGAAGTTTAATGTGGATAAGCGTGAGGTTATCCACTTTGGGAGCAGGAATAGGCAGGCGGATTATTATCTGAATGGTGTGGAGTTGGGTAAGGGGGAAATACAAAGGGATCTAGGAGTCCTTGTTCATCAGTCACTGAAAGTGAATGAGCAAGTGCAGCAGGCAGTGATGAAGGCTAATGGAATGTTGGCCTGTATTACAAGGGGAATTGAGTACAAAAGCAAAGAGATTCTTTTGCATTTGTACAGGGCCCTGGTGAGACCACTCCTGGAGTATTGTGTACAGTTTTGGTCTCCAGGGTTAAGGAAGGATATCCTGGCTATAGAGGGTGTGCAGCGTAGGTTTACGAGGTTAATTCCGGGGATGTCGGGACTGTCTTATGCTGAGAGGTTGGAGAGACTGGGATTGTACACGCTGGAATTGAGAAGATTGAGAGGGGATCTGATTGAAACATACAGGATTATTAAGGGATTGGACAAGATAGAGACAGGAAATAGTTCCAGATGTTGGGGAAGTCCAGGACCAGGGGGCATGATTTAAGAATAAGGGCTAGGCCATTTAGGACAGAGGTGAGGAAAAACTTCTTCTCCCAGAGGGTTGTGAATTTGTCGGAATGCACTGCCTCAGAGGGCAGTGGAGGCCAATTCTCTGGGCACTTTCAAGAAGGAGCTAGATAGGTTTCTTATAGATAGGGGAATCAAGGGATATGGGGACAAGGCAGGAACAGGATATTGATTGTTGAGGATCAGCCATGATCTCAAAATGGCGGTGCAGACTCGAAGGGCCGAATGGTCTACTTCTGCTCCTATTGTCTATTGTCTACTTCATTTTTTTCTTGGAAAAATTACCCTGCTTTTACTGGGGTAATTATTAGAGCTTCTGGTTCCTCTGCACTTTAAATAGACTGCTTTCTGAGCTAATTGACTGCTGGCTTTACAGTATACTGTTTTGCTGGGAGTCATACACTCAAGCCCATCTCCAAGTCAGTGGTTGACGCAGTGCTGTCACCTTCCCATGGAGAGACTGCAAATGCTGGAACCTGAAGCAATAAATAATCTGCTGGAGGAACTCAAGATTGTCCTGATGCAGGGTTTCGACCTGAAATGTCGACAATTCCTTTTCTCCCACAGATGCTGCTCGACCCGCTGTGTTCCTCCAGCAGACTGTTTGTTGTCACCTTCCAAAACAGGACAGAGGCATTGTTTATTTCAGGATTGGACAGACGTCAATGCCGGTAGGGAATTTTTAACGACAGGCTAAAAAAGGCAGCCACACATCCTGAGACGCAATTAGCACAAGAGTTCAGTGTGCCAATGTGTGGCTACTGTGATTTACACAATCCATTAGGGTGCCCTTGCAGCAACGTATCCCATGATGCGTGAAAAATTGGGCCAAACTAAACTAGGCAGGAACTAGAGGAGATAAGTGGGTCTTTTCCTAATCTCACCACTATAACAGGCCTACCGCAGGGCCTCATTTTGCTACCAGCACTATAAATTCTGAGAGATACATTCTCCAGGCATGTTGTTACGTGCTTGGTTGCTTGAGCATATTACGTAGAAATTATGTAAATAAGACAGAAATACTTTACAGAAATTTTACACATTCAGACTTTTTAACAAAAGTGTACATTTCCATCTTAAACTGACAGGAACAAAGAACTATCTGCTGGAGGAACGGTGGGTCAGGCAGCAACTGCAGTAGGAAATGGACAGTCGATGTTTCAGGTTGAGTCCTGGTGAAAGATCTCAACCCAAATTGTCGACTGTCCATTTTTCTCCACAGATGCTGCCTGACCCACTGAGTTCCTCCAGCAGCTCGTGTTTTGCTCCACATTCCAGCGTCGGCAATCTCTTGGGCCTCCATCAGACTGACAAGGCTGCTACCCACCAAGTCATGAGGACGATCAAACACCCGTGTACGCTGATCCCATTTTATTCTCTCCACAGTCCCATTGCCTTTCCCCAGATTCTACTGCTCACTTACACATTCGGGGCAATTAACCTACCAACCTGCACACCTTTGAGATGTGGGAGGAAACCGGAGCTCCCGGATGAAACTCACACAGTCACAGGGGGAGCATGCAAACTCCACGCAGACAGCACCGGAGGTCAGGATTGAACCTGAGCCACTGTAGCTGTGAGGCAGCAGCTCTGCTAGCTGTGCCACCCTGGCACCCCAGGGGAACAGGATGCTGCAAGGATAACGAGAAGCACGGGGTAGCCCTTTCAAACAGCTGGCACAGACATAATGAGTGGATAAGCATGTGATTCTCTTCAAGGCTGAAATCAAGGGCCTCAAGGAAACTTTTGAAGGTGCAATGCAATGCCACACGGTAGAGGGTGGAGTTTAGGGAGAGATTTCCAGTTTACAGGCCTATGATGGTCAACAAATCTGCCACTATTCTTCCCTTAGTCAACTGAAATAGACAGGAGCTTTGGCATAAATAGCTACTTAATGGGCAGCATGGTAACGTGCCTTTTCTTGTCAAACACAAGGGTGGGGAGGGGTCATATTATATTTGTCCAGACAGGCTCAATGACAGAGGCAGGTTTCCCGCTGAGAGGTGAAAAATCCTCTGGATTAAAAATAGATAAATGTCGAGCAGCAAATCCATGGGCTCATGTCACCAAACATTCACCCATGTTGCACATGACCATTCTTAGAGCATGCACTTGCTCAGGTATTCGACTCTTTTTACAGGCTTGCTTTCAAACGCTAATGATCATGGGCTGACAGTTAACCCCTCCGTGCCAAAGCCCCTCTCCATGTACTTCCAGCAGCAGGCCAAATGGAAGTGTGCTCAGTTGGTGATTATTCAGAGAATGCTGACACATGAGTCACAGATACAAAGTGAGTGAGAGTTCGTCATTCTTTAGGAATGCACAGTATAGCTGAAACAATTCAATTCATGTGAGGGAAGGCGATCTGGTTGCCAAAGGCACGATTTAGATCAGAGGTTTACTCATATGAAATCTCCAGTGTTCCTGATGAGCCAACATTTCACTTAAATGTATCAAGATGTACTTCGTATCGGTGACCCCCACCCCCCACACCTCCTTCGAGCTCCCATACTCTAGCCTCCTGCAGGTGCTGCGCCTCAGTGGAGGACTGCTGAACAGATGCCTGTGGCCTGGCAGTGCCTTGCTGTGTGTCTACTTTCCCATGTTTGAGCCTAGACTCCAACAGGAAGGAGCAGACACATCCTAGCCAAACACCTCTGACATCTAGGTACACTTTCCAGTGGGGACCACCAGAGAGGAAAAAGTAGGAAAGCCTAATTTTGTTCTCCCCTTAGCCCTCAAGAGCAAAGAGCAACTTGTCAGTAAGTAAAACCTTTCGCACAGCAATATCTTTCGAGACACTGCAGTGTCATCGGTACTGAGAGAATTTACAGCAGACCATTTGGCCCGATGAACACATGCTATGTTATCTACCATGCTGTTCTGTCTATCATTCTTCCTCATCTAACTATCAGCATGACTTCCTCTAGACTCCTCTCTCATTGCAGGACAGTAGTACAGCAGGTGTATGACTGGATTAGCAAAGAGAGATCCAGACTGTTGGTTTGAAGACACGAGTTCAAATCCCACCTGAGCAGTTAAAGAATTTATATTTAAGTAATTAAATTATCCTCGAATAAAAAGCCAGGATACTGGTGACCGTGAAATTGCTGGATTGTGATAAAAACCCACTTAATTCACTCATGCCCTTCGAGGAAGGAAATTTGCTGCCCTCCCTTGGTTTTTCCTATGTGTGACTTCAGATCACCAATGTGATTAACTCCAATTCAGGGACAATTAGATATGGACAAAAAAAGTGCTGGGTTTCCCAGGGGACATCCTGTAAAGGAAGAACAATGTGCTTATCGAGCTTCCTCTTAACCGAAGCTGTCGTTAACCACTCCGTGGTACCACGATAGTGAAGTCCACACCCTCACCACTCTCTGGGGACCGGAGCTTCTTCTGTTAGACTTTTTTCAGTGATTTAATATGCTATCAGGCCACCTGAAGCTTGGTCAAAGAGCTAGGATTAAAGTAGCATCTTCAAGGAGGAGGAGAGAAGGTTAGGAAGGTGATTCCAGTGAAGTGGGCCTTGGTACGGCTGCCAGAGGTGGAGTGATTAACATCAGGCTGTTCCTGACAATGGGTTTTGAATCCAACACTGACAATGATTTACAACATTTTGGTGTCATTCTCAGGGTTTGCTGAATCTTGGTAGCCAGTGGTGATATTCACTTCTTGTTTAATAATTTATTGGCAGACCTGGTGGTTCTTGCAGAAATTTCTCTCTTAGTCACTGACTAAGGTCTCAGGGCTCCATCAATTCTGATGAAGGGTGTTCAACCTGAAATGTTAAGTGTTTAACTGTTTTTCTTTCCACAGATCCCTGTTGAGTTTTTCCAATTTTTTTTTTGTTCTGATTTCAGGGTTTCGTCAATCTGTTTTGTCTCTGTACCAAGTGCCAGGGACACATTATTGGCATCTTTTGCTCCTCATCTAGAGACCCAGGTTGCACATCTATACAGTCGGAGCACTTATCGAGAGGGTGCAGAAAATGTCCATTCTATTCATTGTTAATATGGTGCCTCCTTTGAAACAGCTTTCATTTCTCCCTCCTCATGGTCCTGTGATTTATTTCCTTTTCAGTAAGATAGCTTACTCCCTTAGGAATGATACCATTGAATCAGGCTGTCTCCTTTTCAGGCAGTGCAATGCAGAATTCATACAACTATTCCTTACTTAGTGCCAGGATAACTCCTCTGGTATGGTGAATGTAAACAATATTCAAGACATTAGGGCCTGGATGTTCACCAGAAGTAGGAGGGTGGCTTTTCTCAGTGTGTGGGCATTGCGGCCACAGCTGACATTTATTGCCTCGGCCTCGACTCCCAGGAGAAGGAGTAGGTGAGGAAGTGAGGGAGTGCAGGACTGTTGGAGGTGTCATCCTGCGGAGGAGATGATAATCAGATGCAGCTTCCCTCTCAAATGGATGTTAAGGACCCAATCATATTATTTGGTTTAGAGGGGATCCCTCTGGAGTCTAGGATCTGAGGGCAAAGCCTCAGAATAAAGGGATGTCCCTTTAAACTGAGGAAGAACTTCTTCAGCCAGAGGGCAGTGAATCTGTGGAATTCATTGCCATGGAGGGCTGTGGAGGCCAAGTCATTGGGTGTATTTAAGGCAGAGATTGATAACTTCTTGATTGGTAAGGGGGTTAAGGGTTACAGGGAGAAGGCAGGAGAATGGGGTGGGAAAAAAATCAGCCATGATTGAATGGTAGAGCAGACTCGATGGGCTGAATGGCCTAATTCTGCTCCTGTATCTTATGAGTCCTGGCCAATGCATATTCCTCAACCAAAACCTAAAAACATTCTGGGATAGTCCATTTCTTGGTTGAATCCACAAAACACAAATGCATAAAGAAATGGAGCCAACAGAGGTGGAATTCTACTTACTATTGTATTGTGCATTTTGTGCCAAAGATTTCTATCCCATCACTTACTCCTTGACATGTTGCTGTTTCTGGGATCTTGCTGTGCATTTCTTGGCTGCCATTGCATCAGTTGACTATCCTTCCAAAGATATGAAAGTACCCCAGTAACTGAAAAGCAGTTTTGAATGTTCTGAGGTTGTGAAGGATGCTATAGAAATGCACATCTTTCTGTTAGATGTAGAGTTTATGGCACGATGGTAAATTCCCCAGTGGGCGTGGTCCTCATAATGTTTTAATTAGGTGAGTCATGCAGAAAGTCATGATTACTAACTGATGGACCATTCAACTATCAGAAAAACTCTTAATTCTGTACCAAAACACTGTCATCAAGATCTTAACATGCTGCTGGAGATCATTGTTTCTGAGTGTAACAGCCTCCACACAATCCTAATGGTATTGATTTGTCCACTTAGGAAGAGGGACTCTTCACAACAAATCAGGGCTTACTTGTAGCAGGGTTTTTAGCACTGAGCATCACCACCAGGTGATCAACAGGTGAGTCAGCCCAGCAGTGGGACATTGCATCTTGTTCATCACTTTAAAGTAAGAGCATTGTTTCTGACCACAGGCTTCTGACCACAGTCAGGCTGCTCAGTAATCTAATGACTCAGTGCAATAAAGACAGATGCCAAACCTCAGCCCGACCCATCGCTTCCCTCTGCTCACCCTGCACAATGCACTGCTCTAGGATTACTCCTCGATCATTATTCCCAAACTGAATTCCTGCCAATTTCCTCAGGTGATAAGGGAGGGATATTGTGAGGGGGGGAGAAGGGTGTTCAGAAACCAGACACACCCATGCATAGGATGATGAAAGGTCCAGCAACTCTATTCTCCCCTTTGCACCTCAGTTAACTTGATGAAAACATCCACGTTTTCCTTACTACTATTGAGAAACAAGTATGGAAGTGTTGGTTGAAAGTGAGATTGCAAACATAATTCCCAAGTCTGGAATTGGATACTGTGGAACGATGGGGAGAGAAGACAGAGAATTGTAGACTGCTGGCCTGACATCGGTACTAGGGAAGTTCAGACCTGGGGATCACAGGCTGAGGATAAGGGTGAGCCACTTAGGACTGAGATGAGGAGAACTTTCTTCACCCAAAAGCAAGGTGAATCAGTGAATTTTCTACCATAGTTGAGGCAAATCATGAAATATATTCAAGAAGGACCTAGATATAGTTCTGAAGGTTGAAAAGATCAGTGGCTATGGGGAGAAATCAGGAATAGGGTACTGAATTCGGATGTTCATCCATGATCATATCGAATAGCAGAGCAGGGTCATAGAGTGAGAGAGATTTCCAGCACAGAAACAGGCTGTTCGGCCCAACTTGTGCATGCTGACCACGTTGCTTACCTGAGCTGGTGCCATTTGCCTGCATTTGGCCCATGTCCTTCTAAACCTTTTCTGTCCATGTACCTCAACTGGCTGAATGGCCGATATCTGCTCCTAATTTCTGTGTTTCCATGTTTCTCACACCTGAGCCAAAAGGTTGTGCATTCAAACCTCTCTCCAGAGAGTTGAGCTCAAAAATCTAGGCTGTGAATCTGGTTCACTACCAAAGGAGCTCTGCGCTGCCAGATTTTAACCTTGTCTGCTCTCTTATGTGGCTACAAAAAATCACGTCATTATTGGAAGACAAGCAAGGAAGTTCTCTCGGTCAATAGTTTAAAATTTAACAATTAACATTTTCAAATCAGATTGACCAGTCATTACTACATAACAGTTTGTAGGATCTTGCAATGCACAAATTGGCCATTGATTTTGCAGCGTTACAACAGTAATGCTTGGAATTCCCTGAGTAACGCCATGCAAATGCATTTCTTTTTGTTATTTTTATATATATAGTGATTAACTAGATACTGGGAAATACATAGACCTGTTCAAATACAGCCAGCTCAAAGATCTTGCAGTCCCACTACTAATGTTTTCATACCAAGGGCTTGTGTTGGTTGAGAAATTGGAAAGATGGCAAAAGCCAATTTGGTGAAGAAAGAGCAGCTTCCCGAAGCATTTCTTTCACAAAGGCACTGGTTTGTGATCACTTACTGAGACTAATGACCAGGCAAAATAACGAGGCGTATTGTTGCCATGCTGTTTGCAGTGGGAACTGTGAACATGTTTGTTACCATCAATGAGGAAACAAATGACAACAGACTCTAGTACACCCCAAAGGTGTGGTTCATGAGGCACAGTGGCAATAGAAGTGGCAATTTTTCTCATTGTCCCATCAAACCTCAGCAGTGACTTAGTGGCTTGGTTGGGTCTGATGGCCTGGACCACACCAATCACCATGTTGCATAACAAGACCTGTGATTGGGCAGTGGGTAGTGTAGGGCTGCACTGGATCAGTGACCTACCTGACTCATGGGGGATGCTCCAGAACTCTGTTAGATTCGACTGTTTTAATTAGTTCTTAACATGTATAGTGTATAATACACCTCAAGTGGCTGCACAAGGAATGGCCGCTTCCTAGCTTATTGGTTCATCCATCAGGTGAATATGTGTTTTTTCATTGGTTGATTTTGCCACAGGTATCTAATAGATTTCCTGATAGGACTATTGTTAGCTAAGGAGTACCTCTTATCTCAGGTATAAAAGGTGTCGTTTTTTTTGTTAATCTCTCTCTTGCTCTCCTTCCGCCCCCACCCCCCCACCCCCCGCCACCACCCCCCCAAGCCCTAGCTCATTTTTAGTTCCTTTTGTCTCGGCTCATCTCCCAGTAATAAAGTTAGTGCCATGTGCTCTGTGACTGTTTCTTTGTTTTAAACTTTCCCAATAAAACTTTGTGAAGCAACAAGTTGTTTTCAACTCATTCTTGGACTCCTGAAAGAACCTGTACATTCGAAAATAACCAAATCCGATAACGCTAAAGGTTTCTTGTGTGTAGTTAGGAGAAGGAGAGGTGTGGAGGTAACCAAATTGGAATTTGTGTGGTAGGTGGGGTGGAGGCATGGTGTAGGAGGTGATGGGTGGGTGATGCAGGGCCCTGAAGCCCAGAATTTGGTGTGGAAATTTGGAGGGGGTGGCAAGTGCGATGGTGTGATCAGGTGATGGTCACCAGCTGGATGTCAGGGGTGGGGACAGAGGAACAACACTCTGGCAGTCGTAAAGATCAGGAGACTGGGTATGGGGAAGGCAAGAGCTGCAAATCAGGGTGGGTGACTGAAGAAGCCTGGCAGGAATGGGGGAACATGTAGGAGCAATGGGGGAGGTTGTAGGTCAATAGGTAAGGATTTCCCAGGTCAAAGGTGAAGGTGTGCCGCTCTGTGCCCTGTGGCTTGTAGTCACAGAATCTTTAGTGGCCTCGCAGCTTCCAACCCACTGCCAGCCTCAGAGCTGTGGGCCATCCCCTGAGGTGGAACAGACTGCAGGCAGCATCCAGGCCTCAGGATGTCCTGCCAACACATGACCCTTCCAACACCCAGTGCTGTTAAATCCTTTCCCACTGTTTCTAAATGTCTTTGGTAATCAGAAACATTGAGGAAGAATCACAGAGTCATAGAGTTGTACAGCACAGAAACAGGCCCTTCAGTCCACCATTATGCCTATCGACACTAATCCCATTTGCCCAAATTGGGTCCATATCCTTCTATGTCTTGCCTATTTAAGCGCCTATCTAAATGTCTCTTAAACATAGTGATTGTATCTGATTCCACAGATATAACCACTATCTGTGTTGAAAACTTTCCTCTCAAATCCCCTTTAAAAATTCTTCCTCTCACCTTAAACCTATGCCCTTTTGCTTTTGATATCCCTAACAAGGGAAAACAATTCTGACAATCTACCCTATCAATGCCTCTTATGATTTTATATACCCTTTGCTCCAGAGAAAACAATGCTAGCTATCCCATCTCTCCTCATGACGGAAGTTGTCCTGTCCAGGCAACATCCTGGTGAACCTCCTCTGCACTCTCTCCAGTGCAAGCGCATCCTTTCTATCGTGTGGTGACCAGAACTGCACACAATACTCCAAGTGTAGTCTAATCAATGTTTTGTTGCAACGTAACATCCCAACTTTTATATTTGATGCCCTGACCTTTGATGGAAAACATACCATGTGCCTTCTTCACCAACCTATCTACTTGTGTTGTCACTTTTAGGGAACTATGGATGGGAACCCCAAGGTCCCTGTGTTCATTAACCTTCCTTAGTGCACTACTGTTTACTGTATATAGGTCCTACCCATGCTTGACTTAACAAATGCATCACCTTGTACTTAAATCCATCTGCCAATGCTCCACCCAAATCTCCATCTGATCTGTATCCTTCCTCGCTATCCACAACACCACCAACTTTCATGCCATCCACAAACATCCGAATCACACCTTCTACATTCAGTACCAAGTCATTTGTATGTGTCACAAACAACAAGGGTCCCAGCACTAATCCCTGCAGTACACCACTGGTCACAGACTTCTCACCAGAAAAGCATCGTTCCGTCACCACCGTCTACCACCTATTACCAAGCCAATTTTCGATTAACTTAGTCAGCTTGCCTCGAATTCCTTGTTCCTAAGCCTTGTGGACCAGCTTACCATACAGAACCTTGCCAAATGCCTTACTAAAGTCCATATAGACATTGTCTACCACTCTGCCTTCATCTGTCTTCTTAGTTAGTTCTTCAAAGGACTCCTTCAAATCAGTGAGGCAGGATTTGCCCTGCACAAAACCATGCTGACTATCCCTGATTAGCCCCTGTTTTTCCAAGTGCATATAAATATGATTTTCTTCAATAATTTCCATGCTACTCATGTCAGGCTCACTAACCTGTAGTTACCTTGCTTATCCCTGCTGCCCGTCTTAAATAAAAGAACAACATTAGCTATTCTCCGGTCTTCTGGCTTCTCACCTGTGGCTAATGAAGCTGCAGAAGTCTCTGTCAGGCCCTCAGCTATCTCCCCGTTGTTTCCCGTAACAAATTGGGATAGATCTCCTCTGATCCTGGGGATCTGCGTCCCATACCTCTTCCTTTTTAACACTGCCCTGCTTTAGGTTATCCATACACCCCTCCCTGAGCTCACTATTTTCCATGTCCTTCTCCTCAGTGAATACAGATGAGAAGTATTCCTTTAGGGCCTCTCCCACATCACCTGGTTCCATGAATAGATTACCCCTTTGATCACTAAGGGGCCTGCTCTTTTCTTGCTCCTGATATATGTCTCCTTAAGCTTACCTACTAAGGATATTTTGCCCTCCAACATTTCTTTTCTAATTTCTCTCCTATGTACTGTATATGCTTCAAAAGACTCCCTTGATCCTCATTGCCTTTACCTGCCATCTGTTTCCTTTTATTTTCCTGATCAATCCTTCAATATCCTTTGTCATCCAAGGTTCCCCAAACTTGCCAACTTTAATTTTCATCCTTTGTGGATCATGCTGGCTCTGAACTCTCTTTTAAAGACTTCCACTTGTTAGTTGCTGCTTTACCCACAAGCATCTGCTCCTAGTCTATTTTTGCCAGGCCTTTTCTTACGTCATCGAAATTAGCTTTCCGCCAATTCAAGACCTCAACTTGAGGACCAACCTTATCCCTTTCCATAACTAGAGTCGAAAAGAATTAAATCATTAAAATGATTAATGACTGTTCATTAATCATTTAACAGGATAATTAATTCACTTTAAAACACATTTAACATGGCAATTAATTAAAAATATTATTAATAATTAAAATAAAGTTAAAAAAAACAAACCACTTCCCTTCACTTACCATTTTAATTAAGGTTGGTGACCCCATTCAAATGAACGTGTCTGCAGTAGTTAAATATCAGCCACGGTTGGGCTGGGTTTTAATTTTGTACCTGAGCAGGTCACTAATTCCATGTATTCCAATTCCAAAATTACATTGGGGTTACAAGGGTAACTTACAGCAGGAAGTGCCTGGTAGAATTATTCCCAACGACTTGGAAGTGGTTATTACCTTGCTTTGCTTGTGGTCAAATTCATGGAAGTGAACAGTGCAATGCTAATGAATTTCCAGGCAAAGGTATTGAACCGTTGCCTGCAGATCCCCAGCTGGGTCCGTTCAAAGCAAGTAGCTTGGACCCCATTCCGTCAGGTTCCTCTCCACAGGCCGGCGGAAGCAGTAGCCAGCATGGAAACTTCATGAAACCCCAAGTATGTCATAACTCCAACTGCACCCACCAAATAATATTTAAAAACAACAAAAGTGAGGCATTAAAATCATCACAAATAAAGTGTACTTGTGGAGGGAACTTCTGTAAACCAAGAAAAGACTCAATTCTTGCAATGAAATGTAAGATCTTAACTCACAGCTTCACCAATTTTAAAAGCAACCAGCATCGTACCAAAAATGTATCATACTAATCTCCTGCACAATGAAGACCCAACATTCCCTCTCCAGCTCTTGATCAATAACTTGGTACATTGACATCATCTGACTGGAAACTCTGCAGCTCATAATGCTAGAAGCACAAAACTCTAACCTCTGTCCCAGCCCCCGCCCATTTTCCCCCCAATCTATGTGGGTGCTGCGCATCAACGTAACCAATAATTCAACTCTATGTGAGGCCTGACCAGTTACAAAGTGTTTTTCACTTGCTTTAACGTTAGGCTGGTGAAACCTTGCATTTGCCATCACTAGACTGAACCACCACCCTATGATCCATGTCACTGAGGCAGTGATTTGCACAGAGGACAAATCCATTAATGCTCATTGATGAAACACTTAGTGATGAGAACAGTTGAATCCCTTTGTTTGTGTCAGCTTCCTTCTCTCCGTGCCACCAACATGACCTCTTGTATTGGACTGGAAATGGGCATAATGGTACAACATGCTTTAGTACCAAATTGGACCTGTTTGCTCAGAAATCCACACCCATGCTGTTGCAAGACAAGGTTCTGACCTTGGTCCATACACTCTCGTGGGCAACCGTGTGGCAGAATCCATGGGGAAAATATTGTTGCGATAATATATCTCCTGTGAGTAAATGCTGGAAACAAACTGCTTGTGGTATCTGCCCTTTCTCAGGGCAGAGAACCTGGAAATTAACTGCAGCAAACAAAGCACAGTGGATTTTAGTTGGAAATAAAGATCCCCCTTGGAATGATCATTGAGAAGAAATGACCATGGATACATCTCTAACATTTAGCTGTGGAGAAAGGCTATGCCCCGCAAGCCACAGATACAGTGTGAAACGTGTAATTAATTCTGTAAATGATCTTGCTTCATCTGAAAACGATGAAAAACCCCAGCTCCAGCACTAAAAGCATCTGATATTCCGACAGGATGCTACTTGCTGCCTTTGTGAGGATAGCTCGATAATGCAATGCTTGCCTAATACCAACAAACTTGCTAAGCAATAAATTCCCTTGCCTTTATAATGCAATACTTGCCAAGTTGCCTCACAATGGCACTTGCATCGCTTACCTTTAAAGTTCAGATAAACCCGCGGGGCATTCTGCTGATGACCTCTGGCACTGAAGCTCCACAGGGAAAGGACCAGGAGCCAGGTGGTGAGAAGGTGGTCCATGGCAACCAGAGTCAGCGATTACAAAGAACCAAGAGCCTTCAGACCTGCATCAGGATTGAGGTACAAAGGACAAGAAAAGCATAATCCCTCATCAGTTGAGTGGTTAGGCAAACAGCTCAGTGGTGATTAAATCCAGCTTTTTGTGGGTTTGTTGATACGAGACAGAGAAGGAGAGAAGTCTGAATACCATAGTAACTTTAATATCAGCGCAGGGAAAAATAAGGGACTGAAGAAGGTTTGAGGGGTGGGGTGGAAGAAGGGTGGCGTTGGGGGTGGGTTGGGAGGGGGTGGGCCTATTGCAAAAAGAACAACTCCCTGTGCAGAAAGCTGAGTACAATGGCTTTGCAACAGAGTCAGGGCACAGCGTGAAAACAGTTATCAACGCAATAATTAATCATTGTTTGAAGCATTAGCTCCAGCACATGCAAATAATCCCTTTGAGTACATTAAGCAGATCTCAACTCCCCTATGAAAATAAACACATATTATTACTCCAGATCGTTCCCTTCCCATCCTTATTCTAGTGCTGCGCTCTGCACTAACAAAGCTGTTTTGTGAGTCTATAAATTCCTACTTAAAAAATATTATTTATAGCAGATTGTGAACCTCCTTTAAAGGTGCGATTCTGAGAGGCAATGGGAGCAGCAGTGAAGAGGGCAGATACACTAGCTGGCTCGGCTCCCTTGATGGTGAGGTGCCAGCTCACCCTCTCAAGCTTTCTATCCACAGATCCGGTATTTTTTTCTAGTAGAATTCTAAATTCCCTAGACCAATAGATATGCCAACTCTAATAATACATTTCATTGGGGATTTGAATCCCAGGCTAAAATTTGGGATGATTGAGTTGAGAAACAGGACTGTTAAAACTGATTGCAGGAATATTCCCATTAAGGAACAGTGAAGGGGAAAAAAAATTACTTACAAAGGGCTCAATGTGAAGGAATTAGATGAAAATAAAACTCAGAGTAATTTCTGCCCAGGGAGAGTCAGTAGCACTGGGTGACCGAGAAGGGTTTCATTAATGGAACTCAGTAGAAATTCATGAAGCTGCAGTGAAGACTGAAAATTTGATTCACCACCATGACCGCTGAGAAAATAGCATAATAATCCCGACCAAAGTAATTTAAAAATGGCAGGCAACATAGCAAATTGTTTGGTACTTTGAAGAAATTAAAAAAAGATCTTCAATTACAGTGCCAACTCAGATGTAGACACAGAAACAACCCTCTCTCTCTCTCTCTCTCTCTCTCTCACACACACACACAGACACACACACACACAACAAACATGCACACACAGAGACAAACACAGAGTAACACACAGACACACACACTCATGAACATATACACATAGAGACAAACACGGTAAAACACACACAGAGTAACAGGGTAACACACAAACACGGATACACCCACACAGAGTAACACACACACACACACACACACACACACACACACACACACACACACACACACACACACACACTTACTGACAGTAACACACCCTCACAGTAACCCACTGACTTACACACACATTCATAGTAACACATACACAATCAATTGCAGTAACGCACACACACACACACACACACACACACACACACACACTCACTCACTCACTGACAGTAACACTGACCTATACACACACTCACAGGTATCCACTAATGTACAAACACACACACACAAACACACACACACACACTCACTTGCACTAACACACACATATTCACACACAAATGTACGGTCTCATAGTAACACATATACTCACAGGAATACATTCACACACAGTAGCATGCATACGTATTCACTTGCACTTACACACATATTCACATACATACACACACACATGCACACTCTCACAATAAATACATACACCCACAGGAATAAATTAATACACACACAGACACACACACAATAACACAATGATGTACTCACAGATACACACAACACAAAGACAGGCACGCGCGCGCACACACACACACACACACACACAATAACACACAAATGCACACTCTTAGTAGCAGTGCCCTCACAGGTACAGATTTACATACACTGTCACACATACGTACACACACATAGTAACACACACATTCATAATTACAATGCTAGAGACCCAGTGACACATACACAGACACCAAATGACACACATACATGCACCCTCACAGTGAGATTCACACACACACACACACACACACACACACACACACACACACACACACACACACACACTGTCACACACACCCTTAGGCAGATGCACTGAATCAATGCACTGATACACACCTCATGGTCACATGCTGACACGCACACACTCATTAAAAGCACAGCCGGCATGGTAATGTGCCTGCTGTACAACTCCAAGAGGCGAATAAACACCACAGCCAAACCGGCATCCATTTCCAAATTAACAGTCAGCCCAAATTTGACAAAGGGGATTCAGTGTTCAGGGACTGGCACAAATTAAGTTGAAAATCAGGTTGTCAGGGTAAGAAATCCCAAATGGATCTTTGGTGAATCACATTTGAATTGGAGTTTTAATTTTTGGACTCCATGCATCAAGACTTCTTTGTAGATAATTGAAGGAAGAAGCAACGACAAAACCAATAAGCTGTCTGTGAAACCCTGACTGAGACACTTATGCACACACTCACGGGCTTACAGTGGGGTTTAATCATAAAGTGAGCCTAGGTCAGGGAGCCCGTTCTTCTCAACATTCCAGGCTCAAGTCCTCTATTCAACAGAACAGGCTCACCATTAGGATCTTTGTAGTATGCCATATCCATTCTTATTCCCAAAGAAACACATTTGAGGATGGGTATATTTAAGAACAATTATTAATGACTAGGTCAGTCTGATGCAAAGGTAAGGTTTGGTAGGTTTGGATAAAAAAAATAACCTTAAACAAATAGGCAATAAAATCTCCTTACAAGCAAAAAGCAAAACTGACAGCATTGCACCCTTAATGTAGTGTTAATCCCTCAATGCCTTTAAACACCGAGTTCTCATTTGATAGAATTGCTTACTGACTTCATTTCACCCAAAAAAAACAAGACTTAACAAAATGATCTGTTTCAGAGGCAGTCAGGAAAGATCACAGTCGTTGAAATAACCCCGAGAGCTGGAGGAGCCCTGGGACCCATCCTGCACCCTGACTAGTAACTGCACAAGCAGGTGGTGTTATGACATGCAGAAGACATTGGAATCTGGCTGCGCTCTCCTAGCCCTCTAGGAGAAAGCAAAAAGGGCAGGGGGGAGAAATCCTGAAAAAAAAATCCCCTCTTCCACCCCACCCAACCTACGAACATGCACTGCTGGAGGAAGACAGACTGATGGGAAGAATAGAAGAGAAAATTAAACTCTGCAGTGGCGTAAAGAACAGCATCTCCCCCCGCTGCCTGGAAAATATTCCTGCTGTGTAGAAAACACAACTGTCAAGTACTCAGCATCAATATGCACAACAAAACCTTTGCACAAAATGGTATAAATATTTAAACAGTCTGGGACTCTGTTTTTGTGTTCACCTCAAGTGTCCAACTCTCTTGCCTCAGCCAGACTCTGCAGCCTCAGTAAAGCAAAGCCGGACTGTTAACGATACGTTAGCAAAGCAACAGTGTGCATAAATACTGAGCCTGCCAGCAAAAGAAAATAAAACCGACCTCTGGAAATACATCAGTCACAGAATTTACAACCACATGTAGACTTTGAAGAACAAATAACCATCCCTGCCATATCAATTTCTCTCACACAACACCACACGGAAAAGCCTTTACTTTGTTTCTTCTGCAACATTGTACTTCAACAGCCTCACTCGCACACTCTCTCTCACACATACACACACACACAGACACACACACTCACACACACACACATACAGACACAGAAAGACACACAGACTTATATGCACATGCACACTGACACTTACACACACACACTCATACACACACACTCTCACTCATTCACTTGCATACATACACTTACACACACATTCACACAGACACAGAAAGACACACAGATTTACATGCACATGCACACTGACACTGACACACACACACACACACACACACACACACACACACACACACACACACACACACAGAGAAAAGAAAGCTTTGAGTGAGTTACCTCTCGGTGACCACAGCTGCTTGTCAAGGAGAGCTCTGCGAGGCTAACTTTGCAGTGGCGACGTGCTGAGGAATGTCTTCTTTTCCTGGTAAAACACACAGCGAAAGATAAAATGGGATAAAATTTCTTAGTGACAGCAGCACCAGAAAGGAAACGTCACGAGTATATCTCCGATGCACGCTCCTCTCAGCTGCAGTTCATCCAAAGTGATAAGCCCACGCATGAAGCCACAGCAGTTCACCACCTCTTACAGGTAGATCTTCAGAATGAGCCGCAGCACAAGCCTCCTGCCTTTAGCTTGTTAAAAAGGTTTCTCTGGTATGCAAATGATAAGTGGCTAAAACCTTGACTTCGAAAGAAAAGGAGGAGTTTCTCTCTCTCTCTCTCTCTCTCTCTCTCTCTCTCTCTCTCTCTCTCTCTCCCTTGCTCTGTCTCTCTCAACTCATTCACTCACTGCTTCTGACTCTCAGTTCTCTGAGCTGCTCTGAAGAACATGTCAGGTGGCTAGGAAACCACAGACGTTTGCATAATCCAACCTACACAACAAAGTTGTGTGTGGAAAGGCTCACTGGTGCCGCCTCCGGGTGGCTTTTGGTATGAGCGGCTTCCTTTCTTCAGCTGCGGAAGGTTTAACTCACGGGAATATTAACTGAAGGCAGAGAAAGAGAGAGAGAGCTCCAGCAATCACTGCTGTTAACCCTTCTTCTACAACAAGAAGAGACTCCCACCAGCGCCTTCTCTAACCATCTCAATTTCCCAACAAAACGCGATGCAGGGCGCTCAGAATCAGTGGGATTAGTTTTGGTTTATTATTGCCGCACGTACCGAGATACAGTGAAAAGCTTTTGTTTCTGTTCCGTCCAGACAGATCATGCATAAGTACATCAAGGTAGTAAAAAGAAAAACAGAATGCAGAATATAGTGTTGTAGCTACAGAGAAAGTGCAATGCAGGTAGACAAATAAAGTGCAAGGGCCACGATAAGGTAGATTGAGAGATCAAGACCAGCTTTTAGCGTATGAGAGGTCAGTTCAAGAGTCTGATAACAGTGGGAGAGAAGCTGTCCTTCAGTCTGGTGGTACGTGCACTCAAGCTTTTGTATCTTCTGCTCAATGGGAGAGGGGAGAAGAGAGAACAACTGGGGTGGGAGGGGTCCTTGATTCTGTTGGCTGCTTTCCTAAGGCAGTGGAAAGTGTTGATAGAGTCGATGGAGGGGAGGCTGGTTGGGTTGTGTGATGGACGATGACAAGAGCAGATAATTGAACCTGATTCAGGAGATGCGACGGAGCCAAGATCTCTGATTTTAAAGAGAAGCACTTTAGCTGTATTGTCCCTCCCACTGAAATCTGCACCACAACAGCAGCCAGGGACACTAGAACTAAATACCTCTCATTCCTCCACTCTCACGGAAAGAAAGTAGAGGTTAGTCCTGTTTTCAACCTCTTCTCTTCAATAGGAGACAATGGTAAGAATGTTGAACCTCAGTGTCTTGACCTTCTCTCTGGTTTCTTTCTTGCCTCACTGGATCCCATCCCAGTCACAGTTTAAAAGATAAGAGGAAAGACCTTGTATTCATATGGCACCTTTTGAGGAGTCTCATCGAACTTTACAGTCAGTCAAGACTTTTGAAGTGTAGTCACTGTTGACACTGAAGCAAGCACGCAGGAGTGAACATAAGAACACAAGAAGGGAGGAGCAGGAGTAGGCCACCAGTCCCCTCAAACCTGGCCACCACACAATAGGATCATGGCTGATCTACGCTGGTCTCAGCTCCTCTTCTATGCTAGTTCCCTACTGCCCCCCGGTCTCCGATCTTTCAAAAATTTATCTACCTCCACCTTAAATGTTTCTAATGGTCTGGCTCCACAACCCTCTGGGGCAGTGAGTTCCAGAGGTTCACCACCCTCCATGAAATGAAATGTTTTCGCACCTCCACTTTAAGATAATAATAAGATAATATTTCTTTATTAGTCACATGTACATTGAAACACACAATGAAATGCATCTTTTTTGCATGGAATATTCTGGGGGTAGCCCGCAAGTGTTGCTACGCTTCTGGTGCCAACATAGCATGCCCACAACTTCCTAACCCGTATGTCTTTGGAATGTGGGAAGAAACAGGAGCACCCAGAGGAAACCCATGCAGACACGGGGAGAATGTACAAACTCCTTACAGACAGCGGCCGGAATTGAACTCGGGTCACTGGCGCCGTAAAGCATTACGTTGCTACACAAACTATGACCCCTTGTAACTATGTCCCCTCATTCAAGGGTCGTTCGTTAGTGAAAACACCTCAACATCTATCTGGTAAAGCCTACTTAGGGTCTTACATGTCTCAGTAAGGTCACCTCCCTTCTTCTAAATGCCAAAGAAATCAGACCTAAACTGTTTAGCCTCTCATAACCGAGCAAGTTAACTGTTTGAGTGGTTGAAGGACACTGGGGCAAAATCACCTGCTCTTCTACATCCCACCTCATCTCATCCAAGACACAGCACTGGGGGTTCAGACTGGACTGTTTGTTCAACTCCCTGAACTGTGGTTTGAACCTGCTTTTCATTCTTTTCAAAAGTTAAAGTACTTACTGCTTTGAACACCATAAGAACAAAGTTGGGTGAGAAATTCTGGAGGGCTGGAGGCATGATCTTGTTGCTGACAAAGGAGTCCAGAGAGGCAGGGTGGCTTCCTTCCTATTGTCTTGTGAATTTTCACCATTTTCCATTCTTCATGCAAATTTTCAATGTTTCTTCTCCTCGATTGGCTCTGAATTTCAAATCTTTGTCTCTGCCACATGAGATGTCAATCTGACTCTTGGCTCATGATCAAATGCTGGAATTTTCCAGAATGGTCTTTCCTTCAGCCAATTGCAGGGACCTCAGTGAGTGAGTTCATTCAGCTTCCAGATGTGGGTTAATCAGAAAATGAACAGTCCGTCAACAATCACAGTCCTTTAATCAAAATCCAAGGTCATACGGAAATGCAAACCTTTGGAGATCAGAGTTAACCTCATCTACGGTGGCCTTCTCAGTCAAATAGCCTCATAGCTCTTCCTGTCTGGGCTCCTACTTAAAACAGAATATCTAGAACATAGAACATTATAGCACAGTGCAGGCCCTTCGGCCCACAATGTTGTGCCGACATTTTATCCTGCTCTAATATCTATCTAACACTTCCCACATAGCCCTCCATTTCTCTCTAATTCATATGGCTTTCTAAGAGTCTCTTATATGTCCCTAATGTATCTGCCCCCACAACTCTGGGTCCATTCCGTGCACCTACCACCCTCTGTGTAAAAAACATACCTCTGAAATCCTCTTTATACCTTCCTCCAATCACCTTAAGGTTATGTCCCCTCGTGTTAGCCATTGTCGCCCTCGGAAAAAGGCTCTGACTGTCCACTGGATCTACGCCTCTTATCATCTTGTACACCTCTATCAAGTCACCTCTCATTCTCCTTCTCTCCAAAGAGAAAAGCCCTAGCTCGCTCAACCTATCCTCATAAGACACGCTTTCCAATCCAGGCAGCATCCTGGTAAATCTCCTTGCACCCTCTCTAAAGCTTCCACATCCTTCCTATAATGAGGCGACCAGAACTGAACACAATACTAGTATCTAACCCTAACTTATTAACTAACCCATCTACATTTTGGTCCAAGTCATGATACATGTGAATGACTTGGACGAAAATGTAGGTGGGTGGGTTAATAAGTTTGCAGATGACACTAAAATTGTTGAAGTAGTGGACAAGGTCATCAAAGGATACAGCAGGATATAGATTATTACATTTATGAGTGGAGAAATGGCAGATGGAGTTTAAACTGGGTAAGTGTGAGGTGTTGCACTTTGGAGGTCAAATATCCGAGGGAAAAGTATACAGTTAATGGCAGGACCCTTAACAGCATTGACATACAGAGGGATCTCTGAATCCATACCTCTCTGCAAGTGGCAACACAAGTTGATAGGTTAATAAAGAAGGTGTATGGCATGCTTACCTTCATCACTAGATGCGTAGAGTATAAGGGTCAGGAAGTCATATTGCAGTTGTATCGAATTTGGTTCGGCTGCACTTGGAGTACTGCATGCAGTTCTGATTGCCCCATTACAGGAAGGAAGCCTTTGGAGAGGGTTCAGAAGAGGTTTACCAGGATACTGACTGGATTAGAGGGTATCAGCTATAAGGGGAGGTTGGACAAACTTGGATTGTTTTCTCCGGAGCGTCAGAGGCTGAGGGGAGACCTGATAGAAGTCACAGATAGGGTAGACAGCCCAGGGTAGAAATGTCAAATACTGGAGGGCATAGCTGTAAGGTGAGAGGGGGTAAATTCAAAGGAGATGTGCGGGACAAGTTTTTTACACAGAGAGTGGTAGGTGCCTGGAATGCGGGGCCAGGGCTGGTAGTGGAAGCAGATATGATGGTGGCATCCAAGAGGCACACAAGAGATAGACACACGAATATGTGGGGAATGGGAGGAAATAGATCACGTGCAGGCAGAAGGGATTAATTTAATTTGGCATCGTGGTCAGCACAGACATTGTGGGCTGAAGGGCCTGTCCCTGTGTTGTACTGTTCTATATTATATGTTCTAACCGTGGTTTACTCCTTTTACCCAGAAAACACAAAATGAGTTGCACTAAGGATAAAATCTTTTCTTGTCACTAAATCTAAAAATCAAAAGCCAAGGGCAATCTTTCTTTGTATTTTTTGACTAAACAGTTCTAATGAATAGTTAGAGGTAACTGGCTGGGAGCAATTGGTTGCCCTGACCCTGTGAAAGAGTTAGATTAAACAACACAAGGCCTTATGTCCTTCAATGCACAGGAAGGCAGGAGCAACCATGTTATGTGGCATGACCAAAATTGTCGATTTTACGTCTCTAAAATGTGATTTTAGTAAAGGTCACTAAAGGCAAACAGCAGGCACTCATTGTGCAGTCAATCCTTTACTGCAGCTCAAACAGCTAAGGAACCACTTAGCAATATAAAAAACAGCTGTAGAGGGGGAAGAAATGGTTCAAAAGTAACTGGGAAATGTACATTTAACTGGCCTGGTTAGTGAAGGGAGCTTTCAAAATTGATATCGAGAATTTTCTCTCAACAGTTGTTTTTTTCTGTAGATACTTAACTTAGATGGTTAAGTGGTTGCAAAGTAAACAGACCTTTTATGTCAAAGTCAAAAATCAAACTCATTCCTGAGGATCCCACGATCATTAGTGCAACCTGGACTCCACAATGTATTTTGCATCATAAGTGACTTTCAGACAAGTTGTCCTGGTGTTTACTACTTCCTTTCAAGGTAAAACCTTCAATGGTGACTTGCCATCCAAGTATTGGACAAACCTGAGTGTTTAGCTTCTAAAATCAGTAGTGACCAGACCCCTACAGACAAGCACCAACAGTTACGCTTGGAAGTAGCTGAAGTGGATGAAATGACAGTGTGTCAGGATCTGGGGTGGTGGGAAGGAACGGCAATATTCTTCAACTTAAAGGCAAGGCATTTTGGATTTATGCAATGCCTTTAAAACAGAGAAAGGGTGCAAACTATTTCATTTTGCATTATTGTCAAAATGGATGTCAAAACATGAACCATTAGACTGGGTAACTAAATTGTTAATCAAAGATTTATATTTTGGGGAGCTTATAATAGAGAGAGAGTCTAGTGGAAGGGATTTGGGGAGGGATTTCTAGAGGTTGGGCTTTTGATATCTGGTCACCGATGGTGGGGTACACGGCCTGGGGCTGCAGGGGTGGGGGAGGGGGGCAAGATCAGGGGAACCAGGGATCACAGAGCATTGGCAGGGGCATAAAAGATCATGAAATGCAGGAGCAATTGCTAGTATGTGTAGGTAATGTTCATGCCACAGAACTGTCAGGGAATGAGCAGTTCTGTGTCATGAACAACAATAAGGAGTCTAACTACCTATCCTTGATAATCAATGGCACTACAATTGCTGAGTTCCTTCACCATCAATGTCCTGGAGGTCACTGTTGACCATAAACTCAATTGCACCAGCCATGTAAATACCATGACCACAGGTTGGAGGCTTGGCACCCTGCAGTGAGTGACTCACGTCCTGACACCCCAAAGGTTTTCCATGATCTACAAGGCACAAGTCAGGAACAGTGATGAAACATTGTCCAGTTGCTTTGATAAGTGCATCTCCCAAACTGTAACATTTGTGAAATATATAATATTGGTTGGTACCACATTAAGAACTATATCATGTGCCCTGGAGAACTAAGGTAGCAGGTAACTGGAAGTGCAGAATTGCCCCTGCAAACTGAACGGAGGTTATCCATCAGCAATATTTTGCTGTGTTTACTGGGCCCACAAATTAGCCGCCACATTTTGCCAATGCAAGACTGACTGTGCTTCAGAAGTATTTCACTGGGTGTAAAGCACAATGGGACATCCTGAAAGTGCCAGTTAAATTCAAGCCCTTGATGTCAGCTGTGACTCAGAAGGTGCCACTCTTGCCTTTGCAATAGGATTGTTGGGGAGTCAAGACTCGCTCTAGGGACTTGAGCATAAAAATGTACATTCACCCTCCAGTGAAGTACTGCACTACTGGAGGTGCTCACTTTCGCAAGGGACATTAAACCAATGCCTGATCTGCTGCTTTAATAGAGTCATAGAGTAATACAGCATGGAAACAGGCCCTTCAGCCCAAATCCATGCCAACTATTGTGCCCACCAAGCTAGTCCCATTTGCCCGTGTTTGGCCCATATCTCTCAAACACCTTCTTCACCACCCTGTGACACTGCCTTCAGCGAACTATGTGCTTGTAATCCTAGCTCCCTCTGTTCCACAACACTCCCAGGGTCTGACCATTCACTGTGACAGTCCTACCTGGATTTGACTTTCCAAAATGCAACACCTTGCACTTATCCGAATTGAAAGCTATTTGCCAATCTTTGGCCCACTTACCTAGCTGATCAAGGTCCCCCGTAACTTTCGATAACTTCACTGTCTGCCATACCACCTATTTTAGTATCATCTGCAAACTTACTAACTATGCCTTGTGCATTCAGTATAGATCTAACAGATCTAATGTTTTAATATTCCATGGTGTTACTTCACAGAAGATAAGGAGAGTTATGTGGCCAATCTTTATTCCTCAACCAACAGCAAGCAAGCTGGTCATTGTCACACTGCCTACTGTGTTCCTGACATGAAATTTGTGACTGCATATCAAAAGTTCTTCATTGGTTGTAAAGAAGTTCGGGATATCAGAAAGATGCTATGTTAAAATGTGCATTTATTTTATGATAGGTCATGATGGGTCTGTATTGTCTTGCCAGATGTATCATTCACTGTGAGGGACTATTGTTTGCAAAGACTGTGCCGACTATTATTGATGCTGGGGTGTTGGAAGTTCGTGCACACCATTCAATTTAAACTGACATGCTGTGAACATCTCTCGACTCATTCAGTTCATTCCTGTGAAGTCTGACCTCTGTTGCAAAGCAGATATTTTGCTTTGACTCTGCAGCTGAAGAATGTTGCATGAGATCATTAACCATGACCTAAAAGGGCAAAACCAAAATATATTTCTACTTCTAATGTTTTTCACATGGTATTAATAAGGGAAGATGCAGGAATCTTTTGATCTCCCGAATTCCTTACACTTAATGGAAATTAAAAAAAACTGCAGATGCTGGAAATCTGAGATAAAAGCAGAAAATGCTGGAAAAACTCAGCAGGTCAGGCAGCATCCGTGGAGATAGAAACAGACCTAATGTTTCAGATTGAAGACCCTTCATCAGAACTCCTTCTACAAATGCTACCTGACCTGCTGAGGGGGCAGGCACGGTAGTGTAGCGGTTAGCGTAACGCTTTACTGCGCCAGCGACCTGGGTTCAATTCCGACCGCTGTCTGTGAGGAGTTTGTACATTCTCCCTGTATCTGCGTGGGTTTCCTCCGGGTGCTCCGGTTTCCTCCCACATTCCAAAGACATACGAGTTAGGAAGTTGCGGGCATGCTATGTTGGTGCCAGAAGCGTGGCGACACTTGCGGGCTGCCCCCAGAACATTCTACGCAAAAGATGCATTTCACTGTGTGTTTCGATGTCCATGTGACTAATAAAGATATCTGATCTTTTTTTAAATTCTCAGACTACCTCTTTCGTTAAAAGTAGCCAAGAGGGAAATGTAGCCTCAAATTAAATACTTGCCTCCCCATCAACCCTCTTAGCCCTGGGTTAATAATTGCATCTCATTTGATTTTAACCCAGCGCTGTTGCTGTACTTGTTCCAGCCTCTCTTCTCACTTAGACCCCAGACATTCAGGGCTCACACTCTTTAAATACAGACACAATTACAATTAAAACCAGAAACAGATTATAGGGAGAAATAAAACAGAAAATCATCGGAATACTTGGCAGGTCAGGCAGCATCTGTGGAGGGGAAACAACGTTTTAGGTCTCGATTATCAACCTGAAAGGTTAACTCTTTTTCTTCCTCCAAGGATGCTGCCTGACCTGCCGAATATTTCCAGCATTTTCTGTTTTATTTTAGGTTTCCAGCATGTGCAGTATTTTAACTTGAGTATATAGTTTTGGTTTGTTATTTTTAAAAAGTTCTAAATATTCAAAAAATAAATTTAAAAGTGATTGTGACGGCTAAGCTCTTTCTTTACGAGGGACCATGATATTGCAGTTGACGTTCATTAGCAGGAAGTCCTTTTTTAAAGTTTCTTTAAACTGTTGGCTCCAGTTTATTAAAGGAAGTCCGAACAATGACACCACCTCCTTTAAACCTTCTTTATGTTGTAAAAGAAAACTGCTTCCTTCTCATGCTAAAGACAAATACCTAGAACTTGATTTCATTTATTTTTGATTTGATTAGACGGCGATAGTATTTAGTGCTATGCTGATTCAGGTTGTCGACAAACAATTGACATTGTAACAGTGATACTGTGGTTTACACTTGGTAATATGTGCTGTTTCCAGACAGTAGTTACCATTGTTGTAATAAACATAAGGAACAGAGAAACAAAGGACTGGAACCTAGATGAATATTGAATTCTCCCACTTTAGGTAACCCCAGCCCCCTTCCCCACAACCCTTCCCCCCACCACCATGCTTCTTTTCTTCCCTTCCCTTGCCTTTTTTTTCTCTCTTCTTACCTTTGAGCCATCACCCGGTGGATCTGCTCTCCCCTCCTCCCCCGCACCTGCCTATCACTATCTCTGACCTGCATCTACCTATCACCACCCTGTGCCCACCCCGCCTCCCCTCTTTTGTCCACCTGTCACTGCTCTGCTTTTCCCTCCTATATATTCAGCTTCCCCTTTTCCTATCTTCAGTCCTGAAGAAGGGTCCTGACCCAAAATGTTGACCGCCTGCTTTTCTCTGCAGATGCTGCCTGGCCTGCTGAGTTCCTCCAGCATCATCGCCCATAAGAGATAGAAGCAGGAGTAGGCCATTGAGGCCTACTACCTGTTCTGCCATTCAATATGATGCTTGTCTTGAGTACAAGAGTTGGGACTTCATGTTACAACTGTACAAGTCGCTGGTGAGACCACACTTGGAGTACTGTGTGCATTTCTGGTTGTCCAGCTATAGGAAGGATGTCATTAAGCTGCAAATGGTGCAGAAAACATTCACGAAGATGTTACCAGAACTGGAGGGCTTGAGTTATGAGGAGAGACTAGAGAGGCTGGGACTTTTTTCCCGGGAGTGTAGGAGACCGAGGTTGACTTTTCAGCGTTATATAAAATCATGAGGGCACAGATAAGGTGAATGGTCACAGCCTTTTTCCCAGGGAAGGGGAGTCTAAAACAAAAGGGCATAAATTTAAGGTGAGAGGGGAAAGATATAAAAGAGACCTGAGGGGCAAATTTTTCACACAGAGGGTGGTGGGTTTATGGAACAAACTGCCAGAGAAAACTATAGCAACGGATACAATTACAACACTTAAAAGACACTTAGACAGGTAGATGGATAGGAAGGATTTAGAGGGATATGTGCCAAACAAAGGTAAGGGGGACTAGCTAGGTAGACATGTTGGTCAGCATGGATGAGTTGGGCCGAAGGGCCTGTTTCTGTGCTGTGCTGACTCTATCATTGCCGATCTTTTACTCCAGAGACGCTTCCCTGCACTAACCCCCATATTCCTTGATTTCCTCAATACCTACCAGTTCCTGTCTTGAATATACTCAGAGGTTGAACTTCCACAGCCCTCTTGGGTAGAATCCAAAGATTCACTACCCTCTGGGTGAAGAAATTTCTCCTCATTTTGCCCTGGCTCCTTATATTGAGACAGTGACCCCTCGTCCAGACACCCCAGCCACGGGAAACATCAAGTCCGCTTCTACCCTGTCAAGCCTTGTGCCTTTGCTGAGCTGTGCACAAAGAAGGTCATCAGACCTTAAAGGACCCATCACCATAGTAGCCACAGGTTAACTGAGACAAAAGCCTACAATTAGGAGTAGAAGAGAATATAGGCATGGTGGGGGAGAACAATGAGATCTTCAATGTGTGAGACTCCCACCATGCCCCATTGCCCCAATGTAAACCCATTACAAATAGCCCCATACAACTGTGGTTGCAGGGTGATCAGTCAGACAGAGATTGCAGCTATTTTACTGATGTGCCTGAAATAAAAAGGCTGCAAAAATTGATGGAGCCAGGAAAAATAATTGCAAAAATATTTTGACCATTGGAAAATGTCCATCAGATGTTGTGATCAAAACATTGAAGTCAGAACAAAGATCCTTTATTTTGCATCTCACGGGGATTTCAGTGTGTTGTATTCCATGTTCTTTTGAGATTGTCACACCATCTTCATTCTCCCGATGACCGAGATCCACTTTCAGTGAAAAAGGGGTGTGGGGTCAAAGATGGGGTGCTGCCAATGTGTCACCATTTCATGAGCTTCTAGAACTGCATGGAGATTAGACACACTAGTGTGGATAACAAAAGGAAGTGATTTCACCCTGAAATGATTATTGGTGTGATCAACTCCAGGTAAAATTACAGTTTGCAGTGATGTGTATCAATCCAAACTTTTACCATTTCATAATCATTAAGGCAAGGGATTCTATCAGTTGGGAACTGTACAGCAGTGGCTGCTCACTACCTGAGTATAATTCAGACCCAAGGCATAAGATGATTCTTCACTTAGCCAACTACAGGAATGCTTTATGAAAGAGCTTCAATGTAGATACCTCATGACAAAGCTTGCCTGATTCAGCTCAGAATATGTCACTGACTACATTCATGCTTCCTATGGAGAGATCCAGAACTGACAATAGTATTGTATTTGGTTTTCCCTTTCACAGCCACTGGACATCCCAAAAATCTTTACAGTCAGTGAAGTACCTTGGAAGGGTAGTCTCAGATGCAGTGGAGAAAATGCAGCAGCTAACTTATGTATAGCAAGCTCCCACAAATAGCAGTGTGACTTGACCTGCTACTATAATTTAGTAATGTTGATTGAGGGATAAATATTGGCCAGGATATCAGGGATATCCCCGTGCTCTTCCTCAAAAATGATGACCTGGGGTGCATTTATGTCTGTTCAAGAAGGCAAACAGTGTTCCATCTGAAGGACAGCATCTCCAAAAGCACTGTACTGCAAAGGTGGTCCGGGCTGGGATTAGATCAATGTTCTCAGTGCCATGATCTGGAGTTGCAGTAGGCTGTGCACTTGCTGCTGTCTAACTCTTCCATATCCTTGTTTATGTCAGGTTGGTGGATAAAACTACAAGTCACTGCTTTCATGTTCACAATATCCAAATGCTCCATGTGAAGTGCCTCTGTTTTTTGCTTCATAGTTCCTTTGTGGCCCCATCTGACGCAGCTCTGATTTGTGAACAGCTTGTAATATCAGTGACGGAAAGGTTTCAGGATCTCATCCAAATGTGTTCAAATCAGTTCAGCCACTTTAAATTACTCCTTTGCTTGCTTTAACACAAGCTCCTTTGGCATCACTTTCACACTGATGTTACAGGGAAATCGTCCTCTACTAGATGAAGGATAAATATTGAATTCTTTGGGTCTGCTTGCAAATGACAGTGTTGATAATGCATTCATTGCGGCTTTCTGTTTGGAGACACAAGAGACTGCAGATGCTGGAATCTGGAGCAACAGACAATCTGCTGGAAGAACTCAGCGGGTTGAGCAGTATCTGTGGGAGGAAAGGAATTGTTGATGTTTTGGGCTTGACGAATGCCTCAACATTCTTGGTGCTGTTGTTACGGGAATTTCAGAACTGGGTCCAAACAAGGCTTGTAGTCAGTGACCAATATGAATGGCTTGCCTAAGAAGAACCACGGGAACATTATGACTCCAAATACGATTCCCAATGCCTCCTTCTTTACTCCCTTTTTAATGTGCATGATACAAAGCCACTGTGCTCTTCCAAGCCATTTTCAATACTGTGTCTTAAAATGGACCTGACTCTGGTTACAGAGGCAGTACGCAAGCTTTAACATGCGAGTGTTGTTGTAGAACACCAGGACATTAATAAGACTCACCCTTCAGCTCTCCTCTGCTTTCTCTTGTTCTTTTCCCCGTGGCATTGGTTCATCCTTCTTCAACAGCTGATGCAGGGCCTTTATGAGGTCTAGCAGAGTCATGGAATAATACCGGACTATGCCCTGAAAGAAATGATGTTCAGTGTCATTCTTTGATCTTCACTCCTTGACAGTGACCCCAGCCTTTCCTTTGACCAACTTTGGCTCACCTGTATCGACCCTCATGCCCAAATAAACCACTTCTTTCTGCACAAAGACATACTTACTCTTCTTGAACTTAATATTATGCTCATGGAACATACATTTTCAAATGTTCAGAGTTTGTCCCCCTCTGTGTTCGATGGGATTAAAAGGCCCACTCCGTTGCCTAGATGTGAATGCCTGAAACAGTTTAAGTGCTGCCTTCACACCATAATGCAACTGAATACGGAATTTGGAAGGGGATTGTGAGATTGCGTTGGATTTCTTTATTCATGTGTAATTGCGCCCATGTGCTTAAAAGGTCCAACTTGGTAAAGACCTTGGCCCCGACCAATTTGGCCTATAGCTCCTGCTAAGAGGGCAACAGGTATTCTTCATTATTCATGGCACACTTTAGGGTTACCTTCCAATCCTTGCAAAGCCGAGTGGTGTTGGGCACTACAATAATGGGAATCACCCAATCACCTTGTGCAGTTTTGACCACACACTGCGTCCATCGAGTTTATTCGACTCTTCCTCTACTTGACCCTTCAGTACATACGGTCCTCAGGCTAATGTGTTTCTTGACTCTGCTCCCCTTAATACTCATACATCAATCTTTGAATAGAGGGCATTAACCTATTGCTGTCGAACCTTATCTAAACATGGTTGCAGTGCTTACGCTGTATACATTCTTCAAATCCACTCTTAATGTTTCGAGTGAATCTTTACATGATAGAATTGTTCTGTTTGTGCAGTCAGCTACTGTGATTAGTATCTTCACCTTTTGACCATTTTGAGAAACCACACATTACTTCTGACCTGGGGTCTTCAGTGCTTTGCCAGAATATGTTCATATTCACTCTGCCTTTTGCTAGTGGTATTCTGCTGAACCTCTTATGTATATATAATTGAGCTTTACTGATATTCATGTCAACCTACTGATCACTTGTTTTGACTTTAATATCCCTGCTCGCAGCACATATGCAGTTAAGCTTTGCTCATTGTGCATCTCATTGGCTTCAATATTGTATGAGCCCCTCCTTGTGACATTCAGTGTGTTTCCCTTACATTGAGCACCTATTTTGCCACTTGTCCTCTGGGTCTACCTTAATAGCTACCTTAATAACTATGTGCCCTTTCAGCATTCAAAGGACTTTATTGGTCTGAACTGGCATACCTGTGATAGCTGATCTCCACTATATTGGTAGCAACTTTTACCACCAATGTCACCCTTCGTACCAAACTCACTTGGTTTTAATACTGGAGCTCTTTGTTACAGCCTTTTACCCTAACACGGCATTAACACTGACACTATCCACCGAACAAAATTCTTCGACATTTTTGAAAGAGTCTCCAACCATGTGCTAATTTTACATGAATAATCAAATGTTAAATCTTGTGTATTTTAGATCTGGATTGAATTTACTGTCCGTTAAATAGCACACAAACTTGTCCTCAGTTCAAGAAGGCAACAAATTTTCAATGTGGAGACAGAATCTTCAACAGAACTATTGAAACATTAACGGCTTCAACTGACCTTTGGCTTCTGCTTCTGAGTATCTACAATCTTCAAAGATGTACTGTGCTGTAACGTTCCATGTATATGTATGATGGATGAGGGTAGCTCTGCAATTGAATGAGATGTCTTTTACATTGCAGGGCACAAGGAGGTGTGCTGGAGCAGCAAAGCTATCTGAGTCTACCTCTATTATAAGACTATTTTCTTACATCCTTGTATGAGTTTGTTTCACCCTTTCACCCTCGCCCCTAGTCTCAATGACACTGCTTGCCCTCAAGGAAGTCTCCATCAATTCTACATAAGAACTGAAGGGATCACAGTCTTTGTTCATAAACATCAAGGTTCCTGCAACAGCTGAATTTTGTCTGAGCTTCCATCTTGTATTTTTCCCCCTTTAACCGTTAGGCTGCTCACACCTGATGATTAGCGTACACTACCCTTTATTCCTTCTCTGGTCGAGTCTGAACTTGACTCCCTTTGCTTTGGGTCTGCACGTTGAAGTTCCTGTAAGTAATGATGAGTTTTCAGACTCACCCTGCTACTGGTTGCTTGATGTATTCGATTACTTTGTTACTTTGGGCAGCTTCAGTTATTTTCCTCTTTCCTCATTGCCAAAGTAGTGTACGTGCCCCTGTGGATTCTTGGTCTCCAGTGGAGTTTCTCAGAATATGCAGAGTAATACACAGGAAACCCTCTAGAATGTGTATCTGCCTTATTCCAGGTTTGTCTCAGTATATACACTTAACAATATACACATGACCAGTTATGTCATGCAGTGATATCTCACTTAGTGACATACTCCACAGGACTGAAAGTGATTCAGAATTTGGATGTAAGGCTTGGTTTCTGAAGTGGACCTTGGCATACAAAGGGAGCATGGGGGATACCAGAGAGGCGTTGAGGTAAAGACTTCCATCTTCATTGGTTCTCTACCGCATTATTCTTGTGTTTGTCGAGTATTCAAAACAAGCATTTGCTGAAAGGAATTGGCAGCTGACTGCTTCTAGAATCAGGGACATGGTCTCAGGATAAGGAGTTAGTCACCATTAAGGACTCCGATAAAGAGACATTTCTATGCTTGGGAGTAGTAAGTCCGTACTGTGGATGCTTAGTTGGGAGGTATTTCAAGGCTGAAACTTTTGGACTCTAAGGGAATCAAGTGGAGGGTGGCAGGAAAATGGACTGGAAGTACACAATCAGCCATGATCTTAATGGATGGAGGATCAGGATGATAACCCCTATGGAATATACCATCTCCTATTCCTTATGTTCTTACCTCCATGTAGTGGGGTGAGAAATAGGGATAGAGAGTAAACATTTACAAGTTTGAATAGAGGAGTAAGCAAATCATATTGCAATTGTATAGAACCTTGCTGGGACTACTTGAAGTATTTAGTCTTCTTACTTAAGAAAGGATGTATTCTCATAGAGGCAGTGCATCGAGAGGGAGTGTGGTGAAGTTTCACCAAACTGGTTCCAGGGATGGTGGGTTCGCTGTATGAGGAGAGATTGAGTAGACGGGGACTGTATTCTCTGGAGTTTATAAAGATGAAGGGAAGTGTCATCAAAACATATAAAATTCTTGAAGGACTTGATGCAGGAAAATTGTTTCCCCTGGTTGAGGAGTCCAGAGCCAAGAAGCACAGTTTCAGACTGAAGCCATTTAGGAATGGGATGAGGAGAAATGTCTTCACTCAGAAAGAGGTGGACCTTTGGAATTGTCTTCCGCAAATTGGTGTGGAGACTGTTGTTGTGTTCTCTCAAAACACAGATTACTGGAATTCTTGACATCAAGGGAATCAAAGATTATGGGTAGTGCAGGAAAATAGCACCAAGGTAGAAGAAGAGCCATGATCTTAATGATTGGGCGGAGAAGGTTTGGAGGGAAGAATTGCCTCTTCCTGCTCCTATTTCTTATCTTCTTAAGCTCTCAGGACCTTGAAGCAGCAGATACGATAGAGGTGTTCAGAAGGTTTTCAGATAGGCACGTGAATATTGGTATTGGTTTATTATTGTCACTTGTCTTGCATATCGTTCGTATAGGTCAATTCATTATACAGTGCAATTACATTGAGTTAGTACAGAGTGCATTGAAGCACAACAAGGTAGATTGTGAGGTCAAGAGTCCATCTCATCGTATAAAGGAACCGTTCAATAGTCTTATCACAGTGGGATAGAAGCTGTACTTGAGCCTGGTGGTATGTGCCCTCAGCCTCCTGTATCTTCTTCCTGATGGGAGAGGAGAGAAGAGAGAATGACCCGGGTGGGTGTGGTCTTTGATTATGCTGACTGCTTCACCAAGGCAGCGAGAGGTAAAGACAGTGTCCATGGAGGGGAGGCTGGTTTCCGTGATGAGCTGGGCTGTGTCTACAACTCTCTGCAGTTTCTTGTGGTCCTGGGCAGAGCAGTTGCCATACCAAGCTGTGATGCATTCAGATAGGATGCTTTCTATGGTGCATCGGTAAAAGTTGGTGAGTGTCAAAGGGGACATACCGAATTTCTTTGGCCTCCTGAGGAAGTAGAGGTGCTGGTGAGCTTTCTTGGCCATGGTGTCAACGTGATTGAACCAGGATGGGCTATTGATGATGTTCACTCCTAGGAACTTGAAGCTCTCAACCCTCTCGACCTCAGCATCATTGATGTAGACAATTGCATGTACGCCGCCCCTTTTCCTGAAGTCAATGACCAGCTCTTTTGTTTTGTTGACATTGTGGGAAATGACACCATGTCACTAACCTCTTTATCTCCTTCCTGTACCCTGTCTCATCATTATTTGAGATAAGGCCTACTATGGTGGTATCATCTGCGAACTTGTAGATGGAGTTGGAGCAGAATCTGGCCACACAGTCATGAGTATATAGGGAGTAGAGTAGAGGGCTGAGGACGCGGCCTTGTGGGGCACCAGTGTTGAGAATTATCGTGCTGGAGGTATTGCTGCCTGTCCTCACTGCTTGCGGTCTGTTGGTCAGAAATATGCAGGGAATGTAGGGATATGGATGAAGGGATTAGTTTAATTTGGCATCATGCTCAGTGCAGCCATTGTGGGCCGAAGGGCCTGTTCCTGTGCTGTACTGTTCTGTTCGATGTTAAAAAATACTTGCCTCTGCATGGCTTGTACACTCTGTGATCAAACAAAGCCCTCCCCCACACCCCCTTAATATAACTGGAGTGTTCCTGGAGCGTGCTAACCTTTGCAGACAGCTGCTCAGCTTGGTACGCAGCCAAGGGATGTCTCCAGTGTCTGGACAAGCAGCCCTCTCCTCATTAAATAAAGGCACAGAGAGTTGGCTACCAGCCTGAGTACCAGCACTGTCAATAGCTCCCAAACCCAGTAAAGAAATCCCAAACTCACCCCCTTCCTAGGAGTGAAACAAGATGCAAAAAACGTCCCTTACAACCTCAGTCTTTCCATTAAAACGTCACCTGGTAACTTTGTTCATTCAATGTATTGCTCGAGCAGAGAGAGCTTAGGTGACACCTGACCCAGAGGGCCGGGAGGAGGAGGGGGTGCAAGCTGAAAAGACAGGTGCAGAAAGAAGTTGCATATATATCTGTCTTGGCTGGCCGCGGGACAGGGCTGTAGACATGAAAAGAACAGCAAACTGGTGACCCTTCTCCTGCACAAACTGCTTTACAATAAACACCAGGTTCATTTCATTTTCTTTGCAACCAGATACCTCATGGGCCACTCACTCTGTTATTTTTTTTCAAAGCTTCTTGAGTTCCACTAAATTGCAGGCTTTCTAATCCTTGGAACGAGCTACTCGGAGCCAGCCATCCAGTGACGTTGTGATGTCACGTTGAAAGGGGGGTGGGGGGGGGTCAAGGGTATGAGAGTGAATCTTTCTTCTCCCTCCAGAATGGGGGCCAACCTCTTTGAATGTAGCGAGACACTGGTGCCACTCTGCAATTCACTGCTGCACGGTTTTCATTCCTAGTTTATCGACGCAATATATCAAAAGTTGCCTGGGTTTCCTCCAAGCACTCTGATTTCCTCCCTCATCCTAAAGATGTGTCGACTGGTAGTTTAATTGGCCACTGTAAATTGCTCCTAGTGTGTAGGTGAATGGTAGAATCTGGGGTGTTGTTGGGAATGTGTGGAGAATAGGTTGTAGGGAGAATTAGTGGGGAACAGGATTAATCTGTTGAACAGACATAGACTTGAAGGGCGAAATGGCCTCCTTCATAAGGAAATATGGAAAGAAAATGGTGCAGAATTAACACTTCTAGTGGGACAGAGTTACTTCTACGATCAGTATTTTCACCCTACACTGGATGCTGGGGTAATTAAAGTTGCTTGCAAACACCTGGATGGGGTTCAACTGTTTGAGATGGCATCTATCAGGTGAGACATTATCATTGGTCTCTCTGTCACAGATAGCATCAAATTTGGCAGTATTTGGAAGAAGAGCAGGGATTTCTTCCCAGCGTTCTGGGAAATATTTATCCCTTCACCAGCATCATTAAACCTCAAATGATTTGGTCATTTGTCCAACTCTGGTTAGTTTAGTGGGAGCTTTCTGTGCACAGTTGGTCCAGCTGATTGTGCTTCCCACACCAGAGCACTTCAGATATGGGAATGGTGACACGATGGTTAAATCGCTTAACTAATATCCTGAAACATGAATACAAATCCCACCACACCAGATGGGGAATTTCAATTCAGGTAATTAAAAAATAAGTTTAGAGGAGATGTGGTGTGTGTGCAAGTTTCTCTTACATAAAGATCGGTAGGTGCCTGGAATGGGCTGCGATTGAGAGTGATGGAAGCAGATATGATAGTGGTGCTTAAGAGGCTTTCAGATAGACATATGAATATGCAGGGAATGGAGGGATATGGATCATATGCAGGCATAAGAGATTGAGTTTAATTTGGCATTGGGTTTGGCACAAACATCGTGGGCCAAAGTCAAGTCGAGTTTACGGTGAGGTACGGGTACAAGGAAAATCTTGTTTGCAGCAGCATCACAGGCACATAGGCCCAGACACAGAATATAAATTAAACATAAATTATACAAGACAGTGAAAAAAAGACTGTGCAAAATCAAGACTTCGATGCAAAAAAGAGACATAACCAGAGAGAAGTCCATGGAAATGTAAGAGGTGGGGAATTTAAATTCAAGTAATTAAAAAATAAGTTTAAAGGAGATGTGGTGTGTGTGCAAGTTTCTTTTACATAGAGATTGGTAGGTGCCTGGAATGGGCTGCCAGGAAGAGTTAGGACTGTGCAGATTGGTTCAAGAACCTGGAGGATCTGTTCCTGTGCAGTACTGTTCCATGTTCTATGTTAAATCTGGAATTAAATAGTTAGAATCACCGATGAAGCTTCTGGATTGTGAAAACTCACTGGTTCTTTAATCTCTGACATATAAGTGACTCCAGAGCCATGGATATGATGAAGGTTCCCTGGGGTCAACGATCAATGCTTGTCCTACTAGTGCTGTCCACATTCTACAAATGAATGAAAGGAAGCACAAAGTAGCAACAGAGTAGTTTATAACGTCCAGACATTGGTAAAGATGGTAATTATCTTTCATTACCTTTTAATGCAACCAGCACAGAAGGAGCAGCACAGTGGCGCAGCTAGTAGAACTGCTGGCTCACAGCTCCAGTGACCTATGTTCAATCCTTATCTTCGGTGATGTCTGCGTGGAGTTTGCATGATCTTCCTGTGACTGCATGGGCTTCCTCTAGTTTCCTCCCACATCCCAAAGATATGGATTGCTGGGGTAATTGACCACTGTTGCCTCTAGTGTGCAGACCAGTGGCAGAATCGGGGAAGAGTTAAGGAAAATGGGGTGAAAATAAAAATGGGATTAGTGTAAATGGGTGCTTGATGGTCAGTGAGATGAAGGGCCTGGTTCGATGCTGTAAGATGCTATAATTATCCAGGGATTGAAGATTGTAACTGAAAGTTTCAATGCATCTGACTGCTCACCCACTCTCTTGTACATTTCTGACATCCAAGGAGTGGTACCCAGCTCACAGACCCTGCAGTAGCTGGGACTTCTTATCCAATGAGGACAGCTGTTGTTTGCAACAGACAATGTGCTGGAGGAACTCAGCGGGTCAATCAGCATCTGGGGGAGGAAAGAAATTGTCAGTGTTTTGGGTTGACGATGCCTTTCCTCCCACAGAAGCTGCTCGACCTGCTGAGTTCCTCCAGCACATTGTTGCTCCAGGTTCCAGCATCTGCAGTCTCTTGTGTCATAACTGTTGTTTGGTTCTAACCTGCCTCACACCCCACCACCAAGCTAATGCTGAGATAAATTTACATGCAACAGAATCCATTGGATTATAGCCTTTTACCTTTCTTTCCCCATCCAATCCTGGTAAATATTTGCCCAGTGTCTGATTTGCTGCTACAGTTTAATTATTCACAATATATATTTGTAGAGAGGTGCTTTGCTTTAGCAATGAGCTATGTACAGTGTACAAGAGAGAATAAGAGGATTGGGATCTGTCACACAAATCGCCAGGTAACTGTGACTTGAAAGGGGTGACTGAAGATTAGATCATTGGTGAATATACTCTCAAACTAATTGCCGGGCAGAACCGGAAAGCTGGTAATGAAGTGACATTTAATCATCAGTTGCAAATTTCCAAGCGGGGTGGGGAACGAGAGGGGAAAAGATAACTGCCATATCACTGCAGCGATTTCGCTCTGCAAGATTAAACAGGTCAAAGTTCGGGGTGGAAATGAACAATAATGTTGGGAGAGCAGTTCGTGGGAGCCCTGAAATAGCCCCTTGTGTCCTCAGAGTCCACACAATGAGAGGCATTATATGAAAGCTCCTCATCGTACAAGGTATCGATTTTAATTCTTTTCTTTTCTGAGATATAATTAGAAAAGACAGTGTGATATTCCTGAGAACTGGTAGCTTTGTAAACCACATTAAGTGAGGCATAAACTATCCAATGTGCTCAAAGTGACCTCAAAATCCTACTGACTTTGACACAGGTAACCTGATTCCCTAGGCCCAAGCTGACTGGATACTGGGACCTCCTGAAGTTAAACGACTACCAAAATAGCAATTTTTTCTGAATGTCATGTAGCAACAAGCCTTCTTGGATTACAGTTACAATGGCTCAGTTTCCCAGAAATCAGCACTGCAACAAAAAGTTACTTACCATTTTCCAGCTATTTCAAACATAACCCAGGTTAATCTTTCCTTTTAATTTTAACTGGAGGAAAAAGACTAAGTCCTTAGAAGCAAAACAACAAAAAGATGGTGCCTAAGAATAAATAGGAGGTACATATGTTTTCTGTTGTTTCAATTATTTATTTTTTAACAAGGTTAAAAGAAGGTTGATCATGAAATCCTGGGATGTTTGAAGGCATCTATTTATTAAATTCGTAATCTCCCAAGTTAACATATCTCAGTCAGAACGACTGCCAACACTCGTCAAGTCTCCCAAATATGACAAAGCATAGATTAAATCAAAAATCAGCTCAGGGAAAAGTTTACATTTTAATAGCTCCTTTTATGGATTCAGAATGTCCCAAGGTTTTTCTTAACAACCAAAGATCTTCCAACTTGTAGTCGTAGGTGTTATGAAGGAAATGAGGCAGCTAACGTGCCTACAGCAAGATCCCACAGTAGCAAAATGTTAACAACCAAATACCCTGTTGGTTGAAGGATAAATATCACCGAGGCCGCCAAACTCTTCTTCCAAATATCACTGCGGGACCATTTGCATCCAACTGAGCATAGGACCTCATGAAAGACAGCAACTCTGACAGTGCAGCACTACCTCAGAATGTCATTATTGATTTGTGGTCAAAGTTGGCATTGGGACTTGACCACAAAGAGTTGTGAAGTGGTCACTGAATCATAGAAGCAAACTGTACTGTTGCTCATTCTGAAGCTTCCATCTCCTGACTTAACCATATTAATGCTCTATAGATACCTCCACGATCTCCCCGGCACATCTCCCCTACCATTAGTAGGAACGTACTGCATTAGACTATGGCCACTCGAAGAGGTCTACAAAATTGTTCTCAATGTTCCATAGCCTATCAAGATGCACAATTATTTTGCTCAGTTTTTGGCCCTGGTACAAAAATCCTTTGAAGTCGGAGAAAATTACACTTGAGGTGGGAAGCAAAAGGGGGATCTCAGTATGCTGTGCATCATGTGGATGAGAATCAGTAATAGCTGGCAGCTATCAGAAACAAAAATGGTGCCAGAAAGTGGGAGGAGTGGCACTTCTACCAAAGGGTTAAAAAAGTAATGAGTTTGGAGCAGGTGCAGCCAAGCAAAGGAAGTTACACCATACGGTTGGAGTGCCATATGCTCAGGGAATTTGGCACAGATACAGGTTGCCAATGCTGCACTCTCCTTAAATGTTAACAGTTAATGATCCCATTAATCAAAGTGATATGTTAAGCATTGGACTGCCTTATTGCCCAATGTGACCCCTTGAACATCTGCCAAAGGCAGACATTTCCTCAATATTTGCACTAAGAATACATCAATTTGCATACGTCTGAGAAATGTATCATTATGAAGCTAAATGTTAGAACAATGTTCTTAGATGGTGACACAATGAAATCTTTTATTCACAAATTGATTCTCTTGAGTTGCAGTATGATCATTGAGTTGATATTCCTGGTTCGAGTTTCTAGTTAGTTGAGAAGATGAGATAAAGACTCAAAGTAAGAAATCCTTTAGTTGGAAACAGGAAAAACATGCTTCAGGAGTGAACAATTCTGCATGGCCTGTGTGAGACTGCGCTTGGAGTATTGTGCAAAAGTTTGGTCTCCTTGTCTCTTTAAAGCTATACTTTCTGTAGAGGTGGTGCAGCTAAGATTTGTCAGGCTGTTTCCTGGAATGGTGGGTTTGCCATAATTGAGTAGGCTTTGCCTCAATGTTTTAGAGTTTAGAAGAGAGGTGACTTTATTAAAACAGACTGAATTTTTACAACAGTCCTGATCCAGTGCATTGACAATTCCTTTCCCCTCATAGATGCTGCTCAACCCACTGAGTTCCTCCAACAGATTGATTGTTATACTAAATTCTTGGAGGGATTTTCAGAGTAGGTACAGGGAAGATGCTTCACTCTGACTGAGTGATCAAGGGTTCACTCTCAAAATAAGGAATAAGCCTTTTAGGTCTAAAATGAGGAGAAATTTCTTTGCTCAGAGAGTGGTGAATCTTTGGAATTCTCTACCGTAGAGAGGTCTGGAGGCTCACTGATAGAATACATTCAAATTAGATCAACAGATTTCAGGATATTTGAGTGGAATCAAAGGATATAGGGATAGGGCCAGAAAATGGTGTTGTGTAGAAGATCAACCAGCATCTTTTTGAATGGTGAAGTAGGTTTGAGAGGATGAATGGCTTACTCCTGCTCCTACGTCTTACATCTTTATGCTGGCCTTGGATTATACAGCTCTGTGGATTGAGGAGATTTACGCAGTGTTGGGGAGCTGGCAAAAAAAATGGTTTCAATATGCTCAAATGGATCTGGAGTGACAGCATCAGGTGTCCGCGTTGGAAAGTGACAGAAATCATCATTGAAGTCAATGGAAATGAAGATCACAAGAGCTGTTTCATGGGCAACTAATCCACTATGGCTTGTTTTACACAGTCACCCAAGTCCAAATTCCCACAACTAAAGCAGAGTGTGACATTATTGAACAGATATTAACATGTAGACAAAGGAAAACAGTTGAAAAAGTGCTCATAGAATCATAGAATCATAAAACAGTACAGCACAATACAGGCCCTTCGGCCCACAATTTTGTGCTGACCTTTAAACCTCGCCTATGACTATCTAACCTCTACCTCCCCCATATCCCCCTATTTTAAATTCCTCCATATGCTTCTCCAAATAGTTTTGATACTGTCAGTTCATAACTGAAATCATTAATTGTCTTACAAAGGCTTTTCTATAACATGAAACTTAAAATGTAAAAGGTGTTTGGACTATATGCAGAGAGATTGATTGGCCCAAGAAGAAAAACTGAAACATTTAGAAACCTTCATTTAATATTTGAGAGGAAGCCAGATAACTGGATGAAGGAGAAAGGAATAGGAAAGGAATATAGTCAGGGCAGGTTGAAAGATGTGAGAGGAAGTGCATGTGGAAAATAAACCACTGGATGGGCTACATGTTCTGCCCCCCTGCACAGCTTATGTATAATGTATTTATCATCCTTTCAGGTACAAGACTGCATGCTTGTTATGAGGAGATTGGAACTTGAGCCACGTGGACTCACAGTCCTCCAGGTGGTTGTTAATGGCAAGGCAGACAGCCTCATTTATCAATGAGATCTGGCATGGTAAGGACTGAGGTTCTTCCAAAAGTGCTTTGTGGTAAGGGTAGTCCTAGGCATGTGGATAGCAGGATGACTTCTTGTGAAACGTGCCAGAGTGTTCAGTGCCATGAGCTGTCTGCTTTTAGCTGACAGCAATGCCCTTCCCCTTGAGGCCCTTGTCAACTAGTTCCTAAATTCTCACAACTTTGTTTAAGTGAGACATGCCTGGAGATAGTTTGGACTCCATATCAGGAAGAGAAAAAACACCACAGATGTTATTTCTCAGTAGTTTGATCCCAGCTCCCAAACATGGTTCACGCACATATTAAACAGCCAATTGACAAAAAAAATTCTGTTCTGGCATAAAACCCACTCCTTTGAAAATTGTACTGTAATCTCATATTCTGCTATCCTTATGTTTTAACAAGCACTGTTTCTCTGATTTTGTCATTGTAGCCAACACAAACACTGCTTCAGATCCCTGTTTCTATTACCATATAACAGTTCTCCACATCATTCACCTCATTCACATTTTAATCCATGCCCTCTAGTCTCATTTCTGTCACTTTGTCAAATTGAAATAGTTCACATACAGAATAAGTATATGCTTAATACCTCTCCATGATCATAAGCACGGGAAGATTCACAGGTACCAAAGCACCAGACGAGCAGCCACAAAATGTACTCTCATTTCTTCTTTAATCCGTCACTATTTTTAGTCATCATTACACTTGCATTAGTCTTATGTTCTCTTTCCTTACTTTACAGCAACTACAAAATGATGGGCGAGATATTGTTGGTGCTAGCAGTTTATTAGATGGAACGGTTTAGTAATAACCACCCAGAGACGACCCATCTGTAATGGTACTCCATTAACGCTTCTCAAACCACTAGCACATCATTTAATTGGTATGAATTATTGGTAACACAGGCAAAAGATGGTGGTTTTATGTTAGGAGTAGAACTGTGAATTGACAGGCTAAAGTGAAGCTTAATTTACATCAGACAAAATGTTTTAGAGGTTCACACAGTGACCTGGTGTGGGCCTGGATCCTATCTCTTTGGGATTTAAATGATGGTGGAATTTCATCCTTATCTTTGGCTCACTTAGGTTGCTGAAACATATTTTACTCTGGGCTCTGGGAAATCATGCAGACTACAGCTCTCAGAGACTTCTTTTTCTGCCAAATTAGCAACACTAAGAACATTTTGAAAGGACAGGTCCTTCAGTCCCAGTTTCATTACCACCTGGCTCATTGATGCACTTGAAATATCCTGGCAGAGAGCTGACAAGCTAAGTGTTCTTTTCCATTTATATCTTTATGTGAAACCTGTTACAATCCAGAACTGAATATATATGTGTGTGTGTGTATGTAGGGTTTATGTATGTGTTTGCATAAGTTGTGTCAGGTGTATGTGTGTGTGTGTGTGTGTGTGTGTGTGTGTGTGTGTGTGTGTTTGTTGTGAAGGGTTTGTGCGTGTGTATGTATTGTCTATGAGGTGTATGTGAGATGTGCATCTATCTCTTGTGTATATCTGCCTGCATTGTGTGGGGTTTGTATTTACGAGTTTTTGTAAATCTTGAGTATGTGTCTGCATTTTTATGATGTCTCTGATGTTTGTGCATGTGTGTCCATGTATTTATTGCGTAGCATGTGTGTGTGTTGTGTAGGATTTGTGTGTGTGTGTGTGTGTGTGTGTGTGTGTGTGTGTGTGTCTAAATGTCTGCTTGAGTATTTTCATGAGTATTGCTTTGAGCGTGCCTGTGTGCATTGTCAATGGTGTCTATGCACATATAAGTGTTATGTCAGGTGCTTGAGGAGTATAAGAAATGCAAGAGAACACTTATGAGAGAAATCAGGAAGGCAAAAAGAGGACATGAGGTTGCTTTGGCAGACAAGGTGAAAGAGAATCCAAAGGGTTTCTATAGCTATATTGAGAGCAAAAGGGTAGCAAGGGACAAAATTGGTCCTCTTGAAGATCAGCATGGTCATCTATGCATGGAGCTGAAAGAGATGGGGGAGATTTTAAATGAATTTTTTGCATCCATATTTACTCTGGAGACAGACACAGAGACTATAGAACTGAGCCAAAAGATAGTGAGCTCATGGACTGTTTCCGGATTATGGAAGAGGGGGTGCTGGCTGTCCTGAGGTGAATGAAGGTGAATAAATCCCCAGGGCCAGACAAGGTGTCCCTTCCAACCTTGTTGGAGGCTAGTGCAGAAATTGCAGGGGCTCTGACAGAGATATTTAAAACATCCTTAGTCACGGGTGAGGTGCTGGAGGACTGGAGGATAGCTGATGACATAGGTAGAAAAAGAGAAGAGGTCCTGAAGGAGGAATACAAGGTGTTAGGGAGAAGGTTGAGAAGTAGGACCTCAAGGGTGGTAATCTCAGGATTACTACCAGTGCCACGTGCCAATGGTAGAAAGAATAGACAGCTCTGGCAGATGAATGCGTGGCTGAGTGACTGGTGCAGGGGGCAGGGCTTCAGATTTTTGGATAATTGGGACCTTTTTTGGGGGAGGCATGACCTATTCACTAAGGATGGGTTGCACCTAAACTCCATAGGGTCCAATATCCTAGCAAGAATGTTTAATTTAACTGTTGGGGAGGGTTTAAACTGATCTGGCAGGGGGATGGAAACCAGGATGTTAGGATACAAGATGCTAAGGTAAGGGAGGAAGTTTATAGAAACAAGTCCAAGACAGTGTGCAGTGAGGATGGCAAGAAGGACAGGCAGGTGAGAAGTCAGGATAATTTGCTGAATAATAGAAGTACAACAAATCAGGATGTTAGGATACAGGATGTTAGGATAGAGGATGAGGTATATAGGAACATGTCTAAGATAGTGTGTAGTGAAGATGGTAAGAAGGATAGACAGGTGAAAAGTCAGGATAATCTGCTGAACAATAGAAGTACAACAAAATCAATAGCAGATACCGGACTAAATGTACTATATTTAAATGCACATAGCATTAGGAATAAAGTAGATGACCTAGTGGCACAACTACAGGTTAATAAATACGACATTGTGGCAATCACCGAGTCATGGCTTTATGATGGATGTGATTGGGAACTGAATGTCCAGGGGTACACAGTGTATAGGAAGGATAGGCGGGTAGGCAGAGGGGGAGGTGTGGCCGTGATGGTTAGTAGTGATATAAAATCAATAGAAAGGAAGGACATTGGGTCAGAGGAGGTGGAATCCTTATAGGTGGAGCTAAGAAATAGCAAGGGTAAAAGGACAATAGTAGCAGTTATATATAGGCCCCCAAATAGCAGTCAGGAAGTGGACGATAAGTTGCAGTTTGAGATAGAAAAAGCATGCCAGAGTGACAATGTGAAGATAATTATGGGGGATTTTAACATGAAGGGTGACTGGGAAATCCAGCAAGGCAGTAGAACTCAGGAGAGTGAGTTTGTGCAATGTCTACGGGACGGTTTTTTGGAGCAACTTGTTGATGAGCCCACCAGGGGATCAGCTGTTTTGGATTGGGTACTGTGTAATGAACCGGAGGTGATTAGGGAACTAAAGGTAAAGGAACCACTGGGAGCTAGTGATTACAATATGATTGAGTTCAGTTTCAAGTTTGAGAAGGAGAAGCTGATAACTGGTGTATCGATATTTCAGTGGAACAAAGGAAATTACAATGGTATGAGAGAGGAGTTGGCCCAAATTGATTGGAAGAATAAGCTAGCTGGAGGGACGGCGGAGGAGAAATGGAAGGAATTTCTACAGGAAATAAGGAAAATGCAGGATAGATATATTCCAAGAAAAAAGGTTTTGAATGGAAAAAAGGCACAAATGTGGATAATGAGAGAGGTGAAGGCTAAAATAAAAGCAAAAGGGATGGCGTACAAAGAAGCAAAAATTAATGGGAAAACAGAAGACTGGGAAACTTTTAAAAACCTGCAGAGAGAAACTAAGAAGGTCATTAGGAAAGAAGAAATGAATTATGAAAGGAAGTTGGCGGATAACATTCGAAAGGATACTAAGAGTTTTTTTAGATATATAAGGAGTAAAAGAGAAACACGGGTTGATATATGACCAATTGATAACGGTGCAGGAGATATTATAATGGACGATACAGAGATGGCAGAGGAATTGAATGAATATTTTGCATCGGTCTTCACCGTGGAGGACATCAGCAATGTGCCAGTTAGTCAGGAGTCTCACGAAATGGAACTGAGTTCAGTTAAGATTACTAGAAAGAAGGTGCTAGGAAAACTAAATGGGCTAAAGACTGATAAGTCTCCCGGACTGGATGAGGTGCATCCTCGGGTTCTGAAGGAGGTGGCTTTAGAGATAGTGGAGGCATTGGTGATAATTTTCCAGGAATCGATAGATTCCGGCATGGTTCCGGAGGACTAGAGGGTCGCAAATGTAGTTCCGCTGTATAAGAAAGGAGGGAGGCAGCATAAAGGAAATTACAGACCTATTAGTCTGACGTCAGTGGTGGGAAAGTTATTGGAATCTATCCTCAAGGATGGGGTTACGGAATACCAAGATGGGCAAGGCAAGATAGGTCCTAGCCAACATGGTTTTGTGAAGGGAAGATCCTGCTTGACCAACCTATTGGAGTTTTTTGAAGAAATCACAGGTAGGGTGGATAAGGGCGAGGCGGTAGCTGTTGTGTATTTAGACTTTCAAAAGGCCTTCGACAAGGTGCCTCACAAGAGACTGATTAATAAGATGAGAGGTCACGGAATTACAGGTAGGATAACAGAATGGGTGGAGCATTGGCTGGTTGGCAGGAAGCAAAGGGTGGGAATAAAAGGATCTTGATCTGGTTGGCTACCGGTTACTAGTGGTGTTCCACAGGGGTCGGTGTTGGGGCCGCTCCTTTTTACCCTGTACATTAACGAGTTGGATGATGGAGTTTTGTGGCTAAGTTTGCAGATGACACCAAGATAGGTGGAGGAGTAGGGAGTATTGAGGAGACAGGAAGTTTGCAGAGAGACCTAGATAGTTTAGGAGAATGGGCAAGGAAATGGCAGATGAGATTCAATGTTGAGAAATGTGCAGTTGTACACTTTGGAAACAGAAATAAAAGGGCAGATTATTATCTAGAAGGGGAGAAAATTCAAAGTACAGAAGTACAAAGGGACTTGGGGGTACTCGTGCAGGATACCTTAAAGGTTAACCACCAGGTCGGATCGGTGGTAAAGAAAGCGAATGCTATGTTGGCATTCATTTCGAGAGGTATAGTGTATAAATGTAAGGAAGTGTTGATGAAGCTCTACAGGGCACTAGTGAGGCCTCATTTGGAATACTGTGCGCAGTTTTGGGTCCCATATCTTAGGAAGGATGTGCTGATGTTGGAGAAGGTTCGGAGGAGATTTACGAGGATGATTCCAGGAATGAAAGGCCTTACAGATGATGAGCATTTGTCGGCTCTTGGACTGTACTCACTGGAGTACAGAAGAATGAGAGAGGACCTCGTAGCAACATTTAAAATGTTGAAAGGAATGGACAGAATAGATGTGGCTAGGCTGTTTCCATTGGTGGGTGAGTCCAGGACCAGAGGGCACAATCTTAGAATTAGAGGGTACAGTTTCAAAACAGAGATGAAGAGAAATTTCTTTAGCCAGAGGGTGGTTAAATTGTGGAATTCCTTGCCAGGTACAGCAGTGGAGACCAGATCATTGGGGGCGTTCAAGGAAGAGATAGATAGATATCTAAATAGTTGGGATATCAAGGGATATGGGGATTAGGCCGGAAATTGAGATTATAATAGTTTTTTTTCCCTTCTTCCTCCCCCCTATTTCTCATTTCTCATTTTTTCCCTTTTCTTTGGAGCAGACTCGATGGGCCGAATGGCCTGCTTCTGCTCCCTTGTCTTGTGATCTTGTGATCTAATGTTGTTCCGTTGTTCAAGAAAGGCTCTAAGAATAAGCCGGGAAATTATAGGCCGGTGTGTCTGACGGCAGTCATGGGTAAATTATTGGAAAGTATTCTAAGGGACAGGATATATAAGCATTTGGATAGACAGGGCCTGATTGGGGATAGTCATCATGGTTTTGTGCGTGATAGGTCATATCTAACCAATCTTATAGAGTTCTTCGAGGAGGTTACCAAGAAGGTCGATGAGGGAAAGGCAGTGGACGTTAAATTGACCTTAGCAAGGCCTTTGACAACGTCCCACATGGGAGGCTGGTCCAGAAGGTTAAGTCGCTTGGCATTCAGGATGAAGTAGCCAATTGGATTCAACATTGGCTTAGCGGGAGAAGCCAGAGAGTGGTAGTCTCTCTGACTGGAGGTCTGTGACTAGTGGTGTGCTGCAGGGATCGGTGCTGGGTCCATTGTTGTTTATCTTCTATATTAATCATTTTGATGATAATGTGGTAAACTGGATCAGCAAATTTGCAGATGACACCAAGATTGGGGGCATAGTGAACAGCGAGGAAGGCTATCAAAGCTTGCAGTGTGATCATGATCAGCTATGAAAATGGGCTGAAAAATGGCAGATAGAATTTAATGCAGACAAGTGTGAGCTGTTGCACTTTAGGAGGACAAACCAGGCTGAGACTTACACAGTGAATGGTTGGGCTCTGAGGTGTGCGGTAGAACAAAGGGACCTGGGAATACAGATCTATAGTTCCTTGAAAGTGGTGTCACGGGTAGATAGGGTCGTAAGGAGAGCTTTTGGCACTTCAGCCTTCATAAATCAGGCCATTGAGTACAGGAGTTGGGATGTTATGTTGAAGTTGTACAAGATGTTGGTGAGGCCCAGTTTGGAGTATTGTGTGCAGTTCTGGTCACCTACCTACAGGAACGAAATCAATAAGCTTGAAAGAGTGGAGAGAAAATTTACAAGGACGTTGCTGGGACTTGAGGACCTGAGTTATAGGGAAAGGTTGAATAGGTTAGGGCTTTATTCTCTGGAGCGCAGGAGGTATACAAAATTATGAGGGGTATAGATAGGGTGAATGCATGCAGACTTTTTCCCTTAAGGTTGGGTGAGACTAGAACTAGAGGACATAGGTTTAGGGTGAAAGGTGAAATATTTAAGGGGAATCTGAAGAGGAACTTCTTCACTCAGAGGGCGGTATGAGTGTGGAACGAGCTGCCAGCGGAAGTGATAGATGCAGGTTCGATTGTCACATTTAAGAGAGGTTTGGATAGGTACATGGATGGGAGGGGTTTGGAGGGATATGGTCCAGGTGCAGGTAGATGGGACTAGATAGAAGATCAGGTCAGCATGGACTAGATGGGCTGAATGGCCAGTTTCTGTGTTGTAGTGCTCTATGACTCTATGTAGAATATGTGTATCTATGTTTATGTGTACATGTGTGCATGTGTGTTTGTCTATGTGTGTGAATGCGTGTGTTGACAAAAATGTCAGAATGAGTGCAGAACCTTCTAAATGACCCACCTTTCCACACATCAAGCAACTCCTGCCCTGCCTGCGGCAGTCTGAGGATCTCATGTTGGCCTTATTAACCAGCTCAGAATGTACAGAACCGTAGTGGTAGCAAGTCAACCTCGATCCCAAGCTACTAAGATAAGATAAGATATCTTTATTTGTCACATGTACACTGAAACACACAGTGAAATGCATCTTTTGCGTAGAGTGTTCTGGGGGCAGCCCGCAAGTGTCGCCACGCTTCCGGTGCCAACATAGCATGCCCACAACTTCCTAACCTGTACGTCTTTGGAACGTGGGAGGAAACCAGAGCACCCGGAGGAAACCCACGCAGACACGGGGAGAACGTACAAACTCCTTACAGACAGTGGTCGGAATTGAACCGGGTTGCTGGTGCTGTAAAGCGTTATGCTAACCACTGAAGAACATGTGTGTACAGTATGCATTTGTCTATATTTTACACTTAGCGAGTGTCTGAGTACCTCACTTATAACCACTTAATGGGTTATGTTGGTTTTAAAGCTAGGAAATTACAAGATATACGAAACAGAATTCGTCAGACCTGCCTACCCCAGGGGTCACAGTATGGAAGTGGTACTTTGGGTTAATGACATACTCCAGACTCAAACAAGTAGAAAATGCCTCATTTTAAAAAAATTAGTAAAAAGTATAATAGTTTAATTATTTTGATTGTAAGTTCACAGCAAGAACAAGATTAAAGTTGGGATGGAGAAAGTTATCATTTCACACTGTGTGGGAGATTGGTTCATTATAGATGTGCTTATAATTCCAATCTGTTTTACATTCAAGGAAGCATTTTGCTGGCAAAGTCCAGGAAAGAGATAAAGAGTACAGATCTGTTTTCCATTTAAGGTGTCAAAGATATTCCGAGGTAAAATGGAAAACTTGAAAGTGAGGCAAGAATATCCTTGGAACTGCTTCCTCTCACTTGACTGTAACTTTGTTGGGACAGCATCAAGAGATTCCCTTCTCTTCCAATGAATTACATAGGTGGTAGTTGATGTTAGTAGAACCTTCTTTCATGTTTCTGGATGAACTTTTCCATCATCAGGACACACAGAACTGAGGTGATACACGTCATCTTTGATCCTAAGGAACTGTGCAAGTAGGGGTAGGACATGTACAGTAAAAGGTAGGGCACTAAGGAATGTTGATGAGCAGAGAGACCTTGGGATCCAAGTCCATTGTTCCCTGAAAGTTGGAACAGTGGTTGATAGGGTGGGTGAAGAAGGTTTATGGCATGCTTGCCTTCAGAGGTTGGGTCATAAAATATACCAGGCTCAGGAGAAACTTCTATCCCTCTGTTAAAAGACTATTGAACAGCTCCTCTATACGATAAGATGGACTCCTGACCTCACAATCTACCTTGTTATGGCCTTGCACCTTATTGTCTACCTGCACTGCACTTCCTCTATAGCTGTGACACTTTACTCTATATTCTGTTATTGTTTTTACCCTGTGCTACCTCAAGGCATTGTGAATGAATTGATCTGTACGAATGGTATGTATGCAAGACAAGTTTTTCGCTGTATCTCGGTACAAGTGACAATAATAAACCAATACCAATACCAATTTATGAAGTATTGGTTAGGCCACAATTGGAGTGCTGTTTGCAATTCTGGCCTCTACATTATAGGAAGAACGTGATTGTACTGAAGAGAATGCAGAGGAGGCTCACCAAGATGTTGCCTGGATTGGAGGGCTTTAGTTATGGGGAGAGATTGGATAGGCTGGGCTTGTTTTCCTTCACATGAAGGAGGCTGAGCTGTGACCTGATAGAAATATATAAGATCATGAGAGGCATTGATAAGCTGGATAGTCAAAATCTTTTCCCTGTGGTAGGGGTATCAAAAACAAGAAGGCATAGGTTTAAGATGATAGGAAGGAGCTTTAAAGGTGATCTAAGGGTTAATTTTTTTTATACTGAGAGTGGGTGATACATGGAATACTCTGCCAGAGGAGGTGGTGGAGTCAGTTGACAATCATCACATTTAGGAGACATGTAGAAAGACACTTAAATAGTTAAGGCATGGAAGGATACATAGAACATAGAACATTACAGCACAGTACAGGCCCTTCAGCCCACAATGTTGTGCCGACATTTTATCCTGCTCTAAGATCTACCTAACCCTTCCCTCCCACATAGCCCCCCATTTCTCTATCATTCATGTGTCTATCTAAGAGTGTCTTAAATGTCCCTAACGTATCTGCCCCCACAACCTCTGCCGGCAGTGCGTTCCACGCACCCACCACACTCTGTGTAAAAAACTTAAATCTGACATCCCCCTTATACCTTCCTCCAATCACCTTAAAATTATGTCCCCTCCTGTTAGCCATTGTTGCCCTGGGAAAAAGGTCCCAATGCAGGCAAGTAGGTTTGGTGTAAATGCTCATAAAGGTTGGCATGGATGTGATGAGCTGAAGTGTCTGTTTCTGTACTGTATAACACTATGACTATGACTCTAATCCCATGAAATCTAAAAAAAATTGCTGGAAATCTGAAATTCAAAATTACACAGAAAAATATACCTTAGAATAGTATTTTAACCTCTTCTTCTCCCTCCTCTTTGTTTATTGCTTTTAAGAAAATGTGGGTGACAACATGAGTTTCAATTTTTGGTGCATTTTTGTGTTTCTAAATCCTGGAACTCCCTCCCCAACAGCACTGTGGGAGTACCTTCATCAGATGAACACCACCACCACTTTCTCAATGGCAATTAGGCATGGGAAATAAATGCTGTCCTTGCCAGCAATGTCTCGGCCCCAAGAAATTAATAAATTAAATGGTTGTACGATCTCAATTTCTCCTTCATCCGGTTGTCTTATTTACCAATAAGTGCTATTTCACCTCAATTATTCCATGTGCTAGCAAGTTCTCTGTTATAAGAGAACAGAGAAGTTTTCCCAAATTTCCAATGAACCTCAAAAAAGAAACTGCAAATGCTGGAAATCTGAAATAAAAACACAAAAACAGCAAATTTCCTATGGAAGGATTTGTAATCACTCTACAATTCTCGATTAATCTGAGGTCCATATTCCAGAACAGAACACATCACTGGAAGATCTAAAAGTCACTGGCAGGAAATGTCCATCCATGGCACCAGATGTCTCTTCCAATGGCAATGGATTCCCATTTCGGACTTTGCTTTAGTTTCTTTGTACACAGATTTTGATAGAAGAATCAGGGCACCACAGCCACTAAATTATAATGTTCCAAATCACTGCTCGGTCCAAGAGGTAAGTTATTGTTCTGGTGTGATCATTTGTCATAAAAGGCCATTGGACCTTTCAAACCAGTCCCTCCAGTATTATAATCTTGCCAGCCAAGCATAAGACTGCCACACAACACTACGTAAAATTCTGTACACTTATCACCTTTTAAATAAAGACATTTCCCTGATCTTGGCTGTATACTAATGGGCAAGTAAAGGGAATGAGGGAGAGAGAACTTTCCCAGAGATCTGTTTTGAATTTATGTTTCCTTTAATCAATGTGCAAAAGGACTGCTGTGGTGGGTGTATCTGTCAAACCCATGAATATTTACGTGTTATCATTCTGCCCTGGGAGTTTTAGAGCTGGCAAGTTTGACATGCGTCAATATTTCCAAACAGTGCTCACCAAAGGCAGAGTTCATCACTGACAAATGATATCATGTGAATAGTCTTGTACTTACAGCCCACCAAGAACTTCTTGGAGCCTGCTGGTATCTGTTCTACGTGGGGTGGTGGGAACACCAGTACTGTTCAAAGGGATTGGACTAGAAAGTCCAAACATCTTATGCTGCAGCAGCTTATACCCGAGAGCCTAGCTTGAAAGGAGATGGATGTGAAATGGTGCTTTGCCATTTTGCCATTTCTATTTTTTTTACACACATCAGAGCTGCCTTGGTCTCTGCTGGGTTATATTTGAACAGATGAACTCTGACTCAAACCATTGGTTACTGTACCACAAAGAAGAAAACAACAAATCCCTTTTTACTTAACGGAAGATTCATCATCAAGAAAGACATGAGCAGCCAAAGTGTTCTTTTTGGGTAGTTTAATCATCGGCACACCATGGCAGGTGCCTTGCTGACAGAGTTCTTCCTTTTCCTTTTCTATATGGGAATTTCCTTGTAACCAGCTCACAAGACTCCCTTCTGATGAGTAAGTACATGTGTGTCTGCCTTGAGGATTTGGCATAATCAGTGCCTGGAATTTGGGGCAGTGAAATAGCAGAGGGAAGTCTTGTCCCATCCCATCTCTGTCCCCTGAAAGTGTCCTTGCACACCCCTGCAATAATCTATTGGCTTAGCCATTGAAGATTGGTTTCCTGAATTCCCAAGGAGATTCCATTGCAGGATGGGGGAGGTGGGGAGGAAGTTTATTTGATACTCCACCCATTGATAAATTTAGGGCCATATTAGTGACATTCACCCTGTCCCATGAACTGCACTGAGGTCTCCACAGTAGGACCTTTCGAACCTCAGGAGGTCCCAATCACAAGGCTCAAATTATAACTCTCTTGCTTTCAAATCACAATGTCTGAGTTCAAATCCCATTGTAGAAACTTTAGCAAAAGAAATGCAGGCTGGTATTCCAGTATATTGCTGAGGGATTTCTGGATTGTTACTGATGTCAGGTTTTGGATTAACACGGTAACTCAATATCCTTATGCAGGTCATTATCATATTGCTGTTTTATAGTAGCTTATTGGGAATAATTTGTTTGCCAGGCTTTCTATGTTCCAACAAAGACCATACTTAAAAAAGTAGTTATTGGTCAATAAAAACTGAGATGGTATAAAAGGTGCTATATAAAGGCAAGTTTTTTTGTTCATTTTCAGTGTGAAGCAAACCAGTGTAGTTGATCCTGGATGAATGTCCACATTTACCAAGCTTCTCTTCGATTCCCTAAGCAGAATGAATGATTTTAGACCCCAATTAGAGAGGCAAATTCCTATTCTGGGAAGCAGACTCCCTTCTGATGCACAGGTACTTATGTGCATCTGCCCTGAGTATTTGGTATAATCAATGCCTGGAATCTGGGGCAGTGAAATGGCAGAGGGAAGTCCTCTATCCCCTTGAAAGTGTCCTTGGACTTCCCTGCAATAATCTGTTGGCTCAGCTTTTGAAAATTGGCTCTCACTGAAGACAGAAATGTAGGGGTGTGAAAGGGAGGGGCCAAAACCAAATCTGTACTTAGTAGAGACAGAAGACTTGCTTCCCTAGTGAGAGAAGGTTCTGAGGTAACTTCTTTTGTTACTTCAAATCTAATCAGCACTTGCTTGATTCAGGTACCTGAAAGAATAATTTCAACAATTTGAAGAATTTTCTTTTTGCACCTTTCAGCTTTGTCAGACAACTGTCCACTCTCTTTGGATAGTCCCCCTACCTCCCTAGACTCCAATTAAATATCAGGGAATAGCCAAGCAGAAGAATTTGTGATCTCCTCCAAAGCAACTGAGGATTCTGCTTCACACTGACCACTCGGAGGTCTTCAGTTGCCTCCTGATTTGTCTTTTATATTTCCCTCATAACATGTGCCGATAGGAAAGGTTTAAAGGGAAATGGGCCAAACGTGGGCAAATTGGACTAGCTTAGATGGGCATCTTGGCCAGCATGCATGAGTGGGGAAAATGGCCTGTTTCAATGCTGTACTACTCTGTGACTCTATGTACATTGGCTCCTGCCTCTGGTTTTGATTCAACCCAAGGGAACCTTGAAAGGTCTGTTCAAGGGGAGGATAAGGGAGGGAGTGAGGGAATGCCAACAGCCTCTGTGCAGTCTCTGGCAATAAGCAAACAGCATTTCTTCTTATTAAGTGACTTTAATTCCTTTTTAAGCCTCAGAGAATGAGCCAGCAGTGCAGCAAAGCAAAGTCCCCTTGGGCGAATAACACCAGGCAATTAAGCCAAGTCATTTTAGCCTAATGTTATATTAAAATGTTGTTCTAATTATCCTAATCAGATTTGCCTAAGAATCTGTAACACAAAAACATGCACTAATAAAATTAAATATAATAATCCTTGCTATTTCAATAATATTGATGTGACCACCTCGATAAACTCAGATTCTACATGTAATGTAACATTGGTCATTTCCAGAAAGTGATTGGATTTGTGTTTTATTGCAATGCTATAATTACTTCACAGGGCTGGTTACACATTCTGCTCCTCAATAGACACGTCTTGTAAATTTTTTCAATCAAGGATATTCCTAAAGCTGGATAGTAATGTAAAAAAAATCATTTGGACAAACATTTAAAGATTCTGGTGATTATGTGGAAATCCATCCATTATAATCCTGACAAGTATAAAGATTATAAATACTTCTCTGCAGAGGTAAGTCTAAATTATTTTGCTAGGTGTAAAAATTGCAATATGATACAAGAGTGGAGAGTAGCAATTATACTGTGGCATAAATTGTAGAAAAGTGGAATAGTTTCTTAGAGATATGAGGGGCCGCAGATGCAGGAATCTGGAGCAACAAACATTCTGCTGGAGGAACTCAGCAGGTCGAGCAGCATCTGTGGAGGGGAAGGGACTGTCGAAATGTTGGGTCGAAGTCCTGTATCAGGAACAGTTCCTCAGACATTGTTTCACTAGGAACAACCTTTCAAATGTGTGCCCAGCCACCTCAGTCAGAAAAACCACAGCAGCACATGGCTAAACGTTTGATGGGTGCTGCCTTTAGGTCAGACACTGGTGTTCAAACTCCAGGGCAGAATTTTAACCAAAACATGCCAGTGGGTAATTTGGCTTGCTTGCTTTCCCAATGATTTTACAGGGGAAATTAAAATCAGGTGGAAGAGAAAACAAGATATGATCTCAACAGCTTTTTGCTGAACAGGTTGAGTCAAAAATACCCATGTAAAACTACCCTGAATGAATTTGTCATGAACTTGCATTGTATCACTACACTGTCATTCTTGATGTGTTGCATCTCCTGGTTTATGAACACAGCAACATGAGACCATTTTGTCCTTTGAACCTATTCCATTAATGTTAAATTCAATAAGATCACAGCCTTACTTCCCCCATACCTCCCAAGATTTTTGGTGAACAAAAACCTTTCACACTCAGATTTCAATGTAATCATTGACCATTTGTTTGCAGAAGAGAGTTTTTAATTTTCACCATTCTCTACATGTAGCAGAGTTTACTGACTTCACTCCTGGGTCTAATTTTTAGACTCTGCACCCTTATCACAGACTCCCTAGGCAAGATGGCAAGGAATTTCATTGCACCCTGCTATATATGACAATAATCTGAATCTGAGAACTAATAGCTTTTCCTGAACTACCCGATCAATTCCTTATAATATCTTAAAATTTTCGATCAAAATACCTCCTGGCCATTTAAATTCCTGTGAATACAATCCAATTTTCTGTAATTTCTTCTCATAATTCAACTCTAAGTCTAGCTATCATTCTGGTAAATCAATTCAACACCCTCTTTGAGCCAATATTGTGTGCACAGTCCTCCAAGCATGGTTTAACCAGGGCTTGTGTAGCAGTGGCATAACCTCTGTCATCCTGTACTCTAATGCTCCAGCTATAAAGGCCAGCACTCCCTCTGCCTGGTAGTCTTTGGAGAACAAAGAAAGACTGTGTTTAGTTAAAGGTGGGTCTAATGAAAGAAACAAGGCAGTGTGGTCCTTATTACCAAACAGAAAGGAACGGAGGATCTGTAACAACATCAGATGAATTCTAGAACTTTGGCCATCGTTGCGTGTTGTTCCAGCTGCGTGGCTTTGGCATTTTTCACAGTTTAACAGAAAAAGAAACACCCTTCGATTAAAAAAAATGTCAGCTTTATTTGTGAGTCACTCACTCCAGGCAATTCCACCACCCACAAACTAGTTCTTCAGCTCATTGTAGTCACTGTAGGCAAACTCATCCTCCAAAATATGAGATTGAATCAGGGCAAAAAAGAAGAAGAATATCAATAGTTTAACAATAAGAAGTGCTGATCAGTTGGATGGACCAAAAGGAAGTCAGTTGATATGGAGGGGATGAACTTGCAGAAGACACTTGATATAGTGCCTCACAAGAAGCTTTTTTAAACAGTGCTGTGAATGGTGATGCTGCAGCTTGAATGGAAAGTTAGTTATTTTTGAAGGAAAAAGAGGGAATGAAAAGATGCTGAACTATATGGATGAACAAAGGGTTCTAGGAATTTAGATTATAGAGGATAGAAGTTAGGCTGTGTCATGCCCATTTTACAGAGCAAGCTTACAGGGAAAGAACAGGACATTTGGTTTTTGTTTTGACTTGCAATAATAAAAAAAAGCTTGCACTTAGATAGCATCTTTCAGAAACTCATGATGTCCCTTACCACTTTTCAGCCAATGAAGTGCAAGCACTGCTTTGAGGTAGGAACTAGAGGGCCCAATGGCCTTGCATTTTGCCGAAAGCCTTTATAGTTCTGTAGATGTTGTGATTAAAATAGTGATCATATTTGACTGATCCAGCAAGAGTTGCTGCACTTCACCGTAAAGCAATGCATGTGAGATACTTTGACGCATTTCTGAGAGTGGCCATGAAACAACTTGAAATATAAGCAATAAAAACTGAAAATGCTGGGAACACTCAACAGATCAGGCAGCATCTGTTCTGATGAAGGGTATTCAACCTGAAGCCTTAACCCTGTTTCTCTTTCCATTGATGCTGCCTTATCCGCTAAGCTTTTCCAGCATTTTCTGTTTTTATTTCAGATTTCCAGCATCTGCAATTTTTTAAAATTTTCTTTCAAATACAAATATTTCATGACATAAATAACAATAGAAAGTGCTGGAAACACTCAGCAGGTCAACAAACATCTCTGAGAGAGGATCAGGATTAGTGTTCCACATCAATGACGGAAATGTTAACTCTGCTTCTCTCTCCACACTTGCTGCCTGACCCATTGAGTATTCCCAGCATTTTCTGTCCCAGATTTTTACTTACTACAGATTTTTGCTTGTCCATTTCTTTTGATGGATTGATGCACCTGTCACGAGCAGACTAACTCAATTAGCAACGTCAGGCAGAAGGATCCTTCTCTGGCAGCCTATTGAGATGAAATGGGATCTTATCTGTCAATAGAACCCTCATCCTCTTCCTTAGATGTTGTTGCCATTGCCTTTGTGTAGAGACAGCTCAATCCTGATAACTGAAAGCTACTCAGAATTACCTCAAATCTCTCCATCCTTATCTTCACTCACTTTGAGTGGAAAAGAATAACATGGGGGAACAAGAAGTACAAGTTCTGCAGCTGACAAATGGAAGCCCAACGTGGCAGGTTTAGGCCTTCCAGAGTAAATGCAACAATTAGTTATACTTTGGGGGTGTCACTGGTAACCAATCAATTTTGGAGTTAAAAAAATGGCCACATTAAATGCATTAATGTGAACATAAGAACATAAGAAATAGGAGCAGGAGGAGGCCATCTGGCCTGTCGAGCCTGCTCTGCTATTCAATAAGATCATGGCTGATCAGACTGTGGACTCAGATCCACCTACCTGCCTTTTCCCCATGCCCCTTAATTCCCCTACTATGCAAGAATCTATCTATCTGACTATCATGAAAGAATCTACTTTCATGAGGTAACCTCTACTGTTTCCCTGGGCAGAGAATTCCACGGATTCAGTAATCTCTGGGAAAAGCAGTTCCTCCTCATCTCCGTCCTAAACCTATTCCCCTGAATCTTGTGGCTATTTCCCCTACTTCTAGTCTCTGTCCCCTACTTCTAGTCTCTGAAGGATGACAACAAAACTTTTCCAGCCCGTTAGCGTAACTGAAGATCAAGCGTGGAGAAATACTTGCCAAAAAAAAATCACTTCAAGGCATCAAAATTAGTTCCTATTCATTGAGCAGGTTAAAGTTTCACTAATTGTCTGATGGAAGAATGTAGTAATCTTGTACTAACCTTGAAATGAATCAGTAAAGAGCTCAGAAGTGTTTCTCAATCTTGACATTGGCCATACCTTCCTCCTCGCTCAAAGTACAGAAGGGCATTATACTCCCTGGTTTCATGCTAATATTTGTGTATTCTTGTGTAGTGACTTGTTCTTTTCACGACCTACCTTTTAGTCCCTGAATACTGTAGGCTGCATTATCTCACAGCCTATTGAAACCACAAATCTCTCCAACAATCCCTTGCAGTAGATCTATTTCAACAACTGCGTTCAAGCAGCCCATTGTTGTAAATGGGACAAAGTGTATCAGAACAGTCGTATGCCATGCCCCAAAAGGGGAAGAGGTGTTAACCTGTGCTGCTATTACCACTGCCCCTCCCATTCTTCAGTGTGCTTAGTAAATTTGGAGAACATGCATTAATCAAATTCATGCCGAGAAACAGGGGAACAAGCAAATCTGTGGCATGGTCTATATTCTCCTGTGCTTTACCTTCAGTGCTTGCCAACAAAATAACTGCAGTAATAAACAACTTCCATATTTAAGGCACATTTAAAGAAAAACCCAAAGTGCTTCACAGAAGGTTTATTGTAATAGGTGTAATATTGGTTGTGAACAATAATTGTAAGACTCTCACTCTCACTCCATTAAGGGTTGTGTCATGTGACTAATTGCTCTCTGGGTTGCAAAAAAATGCAGAGACGGCCCATGAAGAAGCTTAGAATAAACTATACATTGTTTGAGCTCCTTGTGTTTCATGTGTAGAAGTCTGTAAACTGCTATGGACTTTGTTAGAAGCTGAGGACCCACTGTGTGGGCGCAGACACACACACACACACGCACACACACACATGCGCGCGTGTGCGGGCGCAGACACACACACACACACACACACACACACACGCACACACACACACTTTAGAGGGATCAAATTAAAAACTGATGCTCAGCCACATACAGAGAAGGCACCTGACCACAGGCCAGACTGAACATGTAGATTTTAAGGAACGTCATACAGGAAGAAAGGAACCACTGGTGGACAAGTTTAGGGAGGGAATTGCCGACCTTAGGATCTTGGCAGTAGTCTTAAGTTCTGTTTTAACTTTTGATGAGGAGCAGGAGGAATGGAATTATGAATTGGAAGTGAAGAACAGCAGTGTTGTGTTAAACCACAAGAAACAGAAACAGGAGGAGTCCATTCAGCCCTTTGAGACTGTTCTGCAATTCAATAACATTTTACTTTCCCACCAGATCCCCATAATCCTTTGATTCTCTTAGCATCTTTTAATCTCATCCACTGCTCTTGGGGCAGAGAATTCCAAACATTCACAATCCAATTTTTGTACATCCCAGGGGTCAACTACGTCAATTCAAAATTTGTTAGCAACATTTTTGCATTTCCCTAACATATCCATGTGCACTGTAAATAGCACGAGCTGCAGTGGTACTTTGAGACATTGGATTGTTTTCAAGATTGCACCCATGCGTGAAAGCATCTGTGCATCTGCATAGTTACATTGGAGAACCAAGTAGAAAGGAAATCTGAGGATTATGCCCTGTTGTCCCTGAGGTAGTGAGCTTCCAGTCTCAGACATGGACAAGGTCCTAAGGAGTTCCTTGAACGTTTTTCATGGAGTGGGGTTGGGAGAGGGAGAGGGAGAGAGGGGAGAGACAGACAGAGAGGGGAGAGGGAGAGAGGAGAGAGGGAGAGAGGAGAGAGGGAGAGAGGGAGAGAGGTAGAGAGGGGAGACTGAGATGGAGAGAGAGGGAGAGGGAGATGAGGAGACGGAGACACACACACACAAACACACACACACACAAACACAGATGAAAAACAAAGAGAGAGAGAACAAGAGAAGGAGAGAAAGCGAGAGGGACAAAGTGAGAGAAAAAAGAGAGAGAGAGAGAGTGAAAGAGAGAAAAATCAGTAAATAAGTAAACATTTAGACAGGTACATGGATAGGAAAGGTTCAGAGGGATATGGGCCAAACACAGACAGGTGGGACTAGATAAGGAAGGCACCTCGGTCAGCATGGACACATTGGGCTGAAGGGCCTGTTTCCATGCTGTACAAAACAACGCATTATGTATGTCACTGCAGAGACTGTACGTCAAAGAGCTTCCTGGGCTGTAAAGAATTTTCTTCTCATCTCAACCCTCTTATCCCCTGATTGAACAGTACTGAATTCTCCCACCTGAAGAGACAGGTTCTCAGCAGCCACCTGTGGTAAAGTATAGAACTCAGCCACCAATTTATACACTCCCACAAAGACCACTGTAATAATCTGCTTATTATGTTCTGTGAGGGGTAACTATTGGCCAGGATACTGGAGAGAATTCCCACTGCTCTTCAACTGTCTGTCATTACCTTTTGTGGATTCATCCAAGCAGGCAGATGAGAAGTAATTTGGACACACCTTCCAAAAGGTGCCACTCCCTTGACACTGAACTGGAGTATCATCCCACGTTTTATGCACTAGTCTTTGGAGTGAACACTGAACCCAGAACCTTGGGACTCAGAGGCAAGCACACCATCATAACACCCTGCCCAACACCAGCCACTTTGTTCCTGATCTCAGCGCTGAAGTATTTTCTCCGCCCAGGCGGCAAGACTTTGACTGCAGTCCTTAAACCATTTGCTTTCACTGCCATGAAACTGTAGGATGAAAAGGAGAAGAACTTTTTTTGGACTGATTATTATCAAGCTGCAGTGAACAATTGAGGCTATTCACAGAATCATAGAGACAATGCTTAGAATGCTTTCTGCATTGTTAAACTCTTGGTATCAGTCACAAGTATTGAATTTTTGCTTTATCCTGTCCTGTATGTTTCTTAGCACCCAGAGGGGTCTAGAACTGGAAGATCTTGAGTGCCTTCTGAACCTCAGATGTTAATTAACCTCCTAGTAGCTCTTTCCATTGCACATTCACTAAACCATAGCTGGGCCAAGTAAAGTTGGTCTTGCCTCCATTAATCCTTATCTTTGCTCTCTCCCAAGACTGTGATAAGTGTAACTGAATTATATCACTGTCTTCAATGTGTTCCTCTGCTACCATCCCTTCCAATTGCCAATGGACATTCCTAAGGTCGGCATACTGGGGGGGGGGGGGGGGGCCGGGGGGGTGGGGAGGAGGAGAGGCAGCGGGTAGTGCTGATGCCACACAGCTCCAGCCTCCGTGTCCCAGGCTCAATCCTGACCTCAGGTGCTGTCTGTGTGGAGTTTGCATGTTACCTGTGACCTGGGTGCCCTGGTTTCCTCCCACATCCCAAAGACGTGCAGGTTGGTAGGTTAATCGGCCGCTATAAATTGTTTCTGGCTTGGGGTGTGGTAGGAGAATCAAAGGGAAGTTGATGGGTATGTGAGAGAGAACAGGGAAATAAGTAGGGGAATGGCCTGTTCCCTGAACTCACCGCCTCCAGACCCCACTGTTGGATTTGTCTGTTTTAATTAGTTTTTTTAACATGTGTTTAAGGTGTTTAATACAGCTCAAGTGGCTGCACAAGGAATGGCAGCTTACTAGCTTATTGGTTCGTCCATCAGGTGAATATGTGGTTTTTTACATTGGTTGGTTTGGCCACAAGTATCTAATAGGTTTCCTGATTGGACTATTGTTAGCTAAGGAGCATCTCTTATCTCAGGTATAAAAGGTGTCACTTTTTGTTAATCTCGCTTTTGCTCTTTCCCCGCCAACCCCCACTCCCCGGCCCGAGCTCACCTTTTGTTCCCTTTGTTCCGGCTCATCAAAGCCAGTGCCATGTGCTCTGTGACTGTTTCTTTGTTTTAAACTTTTCCAATAAAACTTCGTGGAGCACCAAGTTGTTTTCAACTCATTCCTGGACTCCTGAAAGAACCTGCGGATTCAAAAGTAACCAGATCCGACACCACCTATCTGCATTTCCCTGAGGTGGATGCAAAGAGCCAATAGGGCAGACCCTCTGTGTCTGGGAAGCATCCAGTGGGGATGGTGTGGTCTCAGTGCAATAATGAGGAGGTCTCAGGCATCATGGCAGTGAGTGAGCTTAGGCGGTGTGTAGTGAGTGGTGAGTAGGCTTTGGGCAGCATAACAGTGAGCAGGCTTCAGTTGGTATAGCAGTGGCTTCAGGCAGCAAAGTGAGTTGGCCTCAAGTGGTGTGTTGGTGAGTACGCTTCAGATAGCGTAGCAGTGAGTAGATCTCACTCTCGCAATGTCCTGACAGCCTTTAATGGGAGACGACTGGAGGCAGAGCTGATGCAAAAACCTGCAAAGTTTCTTTTCACAGTTTTTAAAACTTTCTGATTTTCAGAGAAATTTAAAAATGTTTAAAATTGCTGTACATAAGTTTTAAAGAAAATCAAAAAATTAAGATAAAAAATAAAATTAACAAAAAAATTGAAATACATGCAGATCAATAAGAGATATTAAACTAAAGTATAATCACCTAAAACAACATTTGCCTTCCCCATTCTCCAGGCCAAGATTCTTATTGACATGAATGGTGTCCTCAACCCAATGCCTGGTCTGACTGGTATAGGATTAGAGAGGAGGATTCCTCTGTGTAATTCCCCAGTGTGACTTTAGCCACATAAACTGGGTGACGGAGAATTTAGTGTCGGCTTTAAGGCCGAATTTGAGAATCTGGCCCATTTTAGATGCAGTTGTCCAATTCCGTAAATTCAAAGGAATCTTAATCTAATCTTACACAAAATCTGGAGCTGTTCCAGCATGCGGAGTACACACTGATGCAAAAGCCTTGAAATTTCATTTGTATGAGATATTAGCATTTGAATGCTATGTCTGCTTATTGTTCTTTTGTCTGATCTTCCTACATGGCTTTTAAACAATTTCAGATGGCCTCTGCTAAAATGGTTAACAAACTTCTCTTTCTTTTCTCAGGCAGTCCCTTGGATTGAGGATGACTTGCTTCCATTCCAGTGCTGTGGGTACTGAGGTGACTAATGAGGCCAATGTGAGAAGCACAGACTCTACCAAAGATGTGGCAGGAGATGTGAGGGTGGATAGTTTGGGAGGGAATGTGTTCCTTCTCCTTTTTATGCTGGGCTTCCCCATGGGCTCAGAGTAAATATGTCACCATGGCTTCTATTTTGAGCAATACTTGTCCAAGGATTCGCAGAAGGTTTTCTCGCAGTTTTTCCAAAGTTTTCCTCTGTCTGCTGGTAATTTTCTTCCTGTAATGGAGCTTGGAACAGAATATCTACTTCAGCCTGACCTGCTGGGCCTGCCTTCCTGCTCTGCATTTTGCAACTCCTACATTCTTTTGTCCAGGCCCTTGCTTTCTAACTGCTCCAATTCACTCATTGACCGGTTAACCTTGTTTGCAGTCTATCCCCACAGTTGCCCCCGTTTTACCCTATCGGAGAAATCTTACTTCGCAACCCTCCCTGCAGCTTTAGAAGCTTCTTTTGTTTCCTTTTCAGTTCTGACAGAGGGTCTCCAACCTGAAATGTTGATTCTGTTTCTCCTCCCACAGATACGGCCTGACCTGCTGAGTATTTCCATCATTTTCTGTTTTTGTCTGCTTCAGGAGGTGGTATTAGGCATGTGACTATTGTGGCCAACCCAGTGGAGTGTAACTAGGGCCTCAGAACTAGGCATGACATCGACATTGTTTCATTCATCCTTCCAATGGATTTGGAGGATTTTACAGAATCAGTATTGGTGATATCTGTCCAGGGTTTGATTTGCCTGCTGTAGGTAGCCCAAGTCTAGAAGTGTATACTGGGGCAGGGATCACTGCTGCCTAATAGTCCAGAGGCTTTATGCCAGGTTTGAGGACTTGATAACCACCCACTTCCTCAGATGACCGAGGCCTGTGCTACCAGACTAAAGGTAAATGTCATCATCAATGTCTGCCTTCAATGAGAGATGGCTCCCGAGAGATCAGAAGTGGAGCATGTTTTCTAGAGTTTCATCCTTTACTATTAGAGGCCAGTGTTGGACAGCAGAAACAGGTTGGTGGAGGACCTTTGTCTTGTGCATGTTGAGTGTAAGGCTCATCCTTTCCTATGCTTCAGTAAATGATCCAGCGGTGATTTGGAGCTCAGCCTCCGAGAACATGAAAGTAGAAGTGTTGTCTGTGTACTGAAACTTGACTACTAAGGTTGGGTGACCTTGGTTCTGGAGTAGGGGCAATAATGGTTGAACAGTTTCCCAATAGTTTTGTAGCTTAGATCCCTTTCCATGGAAAGTTTCTTGGAGGTGAAGAAAGACTGGAAACTGTGTTGGGCCAATGACACAGCCTTCTTAGACAGCCATCTGCACAGAGACTGGGTCTATTGTGGACCCATTGGTTAAGAACATGCCTTTCATGTCAACTTGAAGCAAATGTAAAATGGAGATGAATTGGAAAGGGTGGAAAGAGTACAGGAGGTCCATTAGCTAGCTGACAACCATGAGACACATGGGTTTTTCAATGCCATCTACAGCTCAAGCCATCCCACTGAGAGCCAAGAACAGAGGTGAACATGAAATATGGAGAGGCAGTCAGCTCCCTCTGGAAGACACGCTTTGAAGATCTGCCTGACTGCTCAATGTCAGAGGCCTTGGATCCATCCCTCAACTCCTCATTCAGTCCAGCCTTGCCACACCCCAACTGACAAGAAGTTTCAAAACCCATTTGCTAAGTGAAAAAACAAGAAGAGGGTCTCAGGAGTGGAAGGATTCTGACTGAACTTCTAAAGTTGGCATTTAGTCACAAATCCACAATCTCATTTTCCACATCTGGGAAGAGAAGCATATGCGAGGGGACCTCAGAGACGCTGTAATCATGACCATCTCTGAGAAAGGAAACAAATCCAACTGCAGTAACTGCAGACAGAAAGTCATTGCCAGGGTTCTCGTCAAAGGCTTTCTCCCACTGACTGAAGAACTGCTTCCTCAGTCTCAGTGTGAATCAGAGGAACAGTGGACATGGTCTTCACTTCCCATCAACTCCAAGAGAAATTCGGGGAGCAGCACTAACTACTGGATATGCTCTTTCTTGATCTCACAAAAGCTTTTGACACTGTAAGTCAGGAGGGACTGTGGAGCACTCTCCTCAAAAGCAAAGTGATTAATCGTTATTCACCCGGAACTAATTAATTACTTTAACAACTGAGGTTTATTGCATACAAAGAATGTTGAGTAACTTGCAGACAATTTCTGCTGACATTAACTGTAATATACAAAAAAACCCATCAAATTCCTCTCTCCGTGTCCTGTTGGAAGAAGATTCTTGAAATAGGCAATCTAATGTTACAGGTGCAAACTCAGTGACTCCGCAGTGAAGTATGTTCAGATTGGCGATGGTAGACAGGGCAATTCTTGATCGTTGAACTTCCATGTTAGATTTCTGGCCCCTGAGTATTCTTGGAGCCTAGTGACAAGGTGTGTCAGTGGTAACTGAGGGATTGCCTACAATGACTGGAAGTGGTAGTATGTGGTGCCCACACATTGTTTTCACATTGGGAACTCTCCAGATTTGACTGATTCTCTGGCAACCAAACTTCCAAGTAAACTTTGCCATGGTGATTCTTTCACCAACATCATTATGCCTCATGGACAGAAAGGCCTCCAAGGCAGGGGTGGTGGCTGCTTTACAGGCTCAGTGAGAACTCTGAACACAAAAGGAGATCTCAGGCATGCTGTTTACGGTATTGGACAAGTTAAAAAAAATGTTACATTTAAGTATCTTTGTCATAGAGTCATAGTGTCATAGAGCCATTGAGCACAGGCCCTCTGTCCCAATGAGTCCAGGCCAATGATCATGCACCCATTAGCATGAATACTACATTAATCCCATTTTATTCTTCCTACATTCCAGTCAAGTACCTCCTCATAGGCAGGGATGTCCGAGGCACCCATTAAACACATTTCTACATGGTTAAATTATCTTTCCCTAGTTTGAGTACTTTGAGAAATTTAATGATTGTGCAGTTTCATTAAATCTTCCAGTTATACAAATTATCATTATATTTAAGATGTAATAATTGTATGTAGTCTTTACTACATATAACTATTACATCTTAAATGTAATGATAAGACTTTTTATTAATGTAAGCATAAGACTTTACTCAGATTTTTTTTCAAGAAGACATACAAGAGAAATGCCTCGAAGCAGATGCACAGTCTTGAAACAGTATTCTTGTACACATCTCGTGCTGCTGACCAAAGGAGATTTCTCCACTATTATCTCTTTCCAAAGAATAGGAGGACTTGTCATGTGGGAAGGATGATATCACCACCTCAAATGTTCAACAATCAGTGGTTTCTTTATTTGTGAAGCCAGTATGTCCAGCTCATATATCATTCATCAAGAGACTACTAGATTTGGACATGCTTTTTGAAGGCTTATTCTTATGACGTTGGAGATAAAACAAGTGACCTCAGTCTCAGCTGAATGCATTCATTCCCACTAATGGTTATTATTAGCTTAAGCCACAATATCCCTGCTCCACATCCCAGAATGGGGAGTACCTCTGACCATTCCACCATGGGAAGGAACAGAGGTCTTCTTCCTTCCCATGGCAACCTGTGTGATTTATTCTGTAAACTTTATTGTTCAGATAAAGTAATTTCCTTTTGGCTTTCATCAAGGTTTCTTTGGCTGACCTTCTGTCCCTTTCTCATTTCATGTTTCATTACCTCCTCCAGGCGTTTTGCAGAACAACTTCACCGAAATTTCAATTGATCTGGGGCCAATTTCCTTGACTCTTTCACACCTCAACATTTTGGGACAGAACAAGAGCAGCAGGGGCAATAGATTTTGGGATGATGGCAGGAGATCATATGATTCAGGTTTCTATAGTTGCCTTTGATCACCTGCCTGCCTAGCTGCTGACAACAAAAAGTTGTGGGCTGATTCCACTGATATTTTCACAGATTATCAGTCGCTAGAGCAGGTTTCACAGCTGTGACTGTATTCCAACAGTGGGACATATTCTGCCTTCTATTTTGTGACTCTGAGGATTGGTGGGTACTGGATTTGGTCTCAGTGGCTCAGTGAGGAAGCTTTCTTTCACCACTTCGCCAGCTAAATTTGCTGCTGTCAAGAGCTTCCTTAATACAGCTTTCACCTAGTGCGGGAATGAAATGGGATTCATCCCACATGAGACCACCGTTCATTTCCATCCTTCCTCATCTGTACCTTATCTCTTTCTTCTAACAAAGACACAGGAGACTGTGATGCTGGAATCTGGAGCAACAAACAATCTGCTGGAAGAACTCAAGCAGCAGCTATGGAGGGAAAGGAATTGTTGACATTTCAGGTCAAAACCCTGCATCAGGACCGAGAGCTCTCATCTAGAATATTGTGGATAATTTTTTTCTCATCCCCTCCTTTAATCCTTCCACCAATTACATTATATCCCCCTGATTTTTGACCCCTGAGCTAAGGGAAGTTACACCTACCTGTGTCGACAGACGGTGCCTCAGTTTAACAAATCATCCAAAAGACAGCACATCCAACAGTGCAGCACTGCCTCAGTACTGTAGTGGAGTACCTTCATAGACTTTGTACCTTTCAGTATAGTGAGCTATGAACCACAACATCCTGAGTTAGGTAGGGGAGTGAATCAGTCAGAGCCACAGATGACACTATTTATAATCTGTTTGACTTTTAGCGTTTACCTTGCCATGCCAATTTTAGTTGAATATAGCATATTGACAGTCTTTTTTCCCAGGGTAGGGGAGTCTGAAGCTAGAGGCCATAGGTTTAAGGTGAGAGGGAAAAGATTTAAAGGGGACCTGAGGGGCAAGTTTTTCTACACAGAGGGTGGTGGGTATGTGGAATAAGCTGCCAGAGGAAGTGGTATAGAAGTGGATACAATTATAACATTTAAAAGACAATTTAAATGGATTCTGACCTCACAATCTATCTTGTTGTGACCTGGCACCTTATTGTTTACCTGCACTGCACTTTCTCTGTAGCTGTGACACTTTGTACTGTTACTGTTTTTACATGTACTACCTCAATGGACTCTGTACTAACTCAATGTAACTGCACTGTGTAATGAATTGACCTGTACGATCAGTATGCAAGTCAAGTTTTTCACTGTACCTCGGTACAAGTGACAATAATAAACCAATTCCAATACCAATACATTTGGACAGGTGCATGAATAGGAAAGGTTTAGAGGGTTATAGGCCAAGTACAGGCAAATGGGACTAGCTCAGGAAGGCATCTTGGTCAGTATGGACGAGTTGGGCCAAAGGGCCTGTTTTCCTGCTGTCTGACTCTATGAATGTCTTTGATCATTATGCCAACAGTTGGGCAGAACATTGTAGAACTGGTCTCCTGCTGTAAAACCAGACACGCCACCTTTAGCTAATATATACAGATGTATTTTCTCTCCGTCAGGGTGAATACAAAATTGGAAATTGTCCTTCTCATCAGTAACTGGGAGAATGAAGTGTCAAGCTGAAGGGAGGCAAAGACCTCTACAACTCCTTCATGAGTCACAAAGCTCCCTGACACTGCAGTTTCCTGCATTGGATGCAGCAGTTCCACCAGCTGTGTCGGAAGATCAATCCCAAACAGCGCTTGTGAACGACCTACACTGCTCACAGAATCAAATGTTTTTGAACAGTTAATGAGTGTTGGTTAATGGTTAATCAGTTATCACAGGTGGATGCACAATGCACATGGCTTGTCTTCCATGCTGCATCTGCCTCCTCCTTGGGAAGCCCTTGATCTGGTTTCTTCACCATTGGCCTTCCATTCCCAGGGTTAGCAGCAACTTATTCAGATAACTGATCGTTCGACAATTGGCATAATGCTCTCAGATTCTCCCTCTCCGGCAAGCTGGTGAATTTTGATTTAATCTAATCAATTGCACATTCTCAAGTCTTCCAGATTTTCCTACGTAATGGGGTGAAGCAAGCCTTGCCCATCAACAACACAACTGATGCCTTCAGGAGGGTAACTTTGCGCAGTGATTACAGGCATTATTCCACCAATATAACAGACTCCAGTGGACATTGTCCCTTTTTCTTTTCTCTGATCAGTTTTCTATCTCCTCTTTCTATTGTTCTGTCTCTGAAGTGGAGGCCCACAAATGGCTGTGGCACCTTTAAGAACTTGGACAAGGAAGCATTCTTTGTGTGAATGTCTAGATGTCAAGCATCATCATGTCATAGCCATCTGTGGATGGCGTCACAGCCAAGCTCAGTCCTAGATACTCATATTTGGATTTTGCAGAGGAATAAATTCAAGAGCAAGAAGCAAGGACAACAGCTCACATCTACTCAGTGCATTTAAAGCAACATCTACAAAAGCAAATCTCAGCAGTTTTATCAAAAACATTTTACACAGTCACAGTGATTCTCTTGATCAAAGTCTAAGCCAGACTCTTTCTTGAAGAATGCAATTAAATATAGCTCCTTCACCTCAGGAAGGTTGTCTTTGTCTTGGGCATTGTCCAGGGTTTAAGGGATTAACGTATATTGCCAAGAGGCAAAAATGTGGCTTGTGTTCCACTTAGTTTGGAAATTTGTGGAGCAATCTTGTATACAGTGTACAGGATCTGAAAGTTTCCTCTGGTAGAAGCACCCCAACTAAGAGGGCTGAGCTTTCAAATGTAAGCCAGACCATTTAGGAACGGAATCAAGAATCACTTCTATTTTAGAGGAAATCTTGAATATGTTCCCTGAAACCTCATGCCTGAGAATGCGTAATTTTATTCAGAGATGGTATCGAGGGACTGAGGTATGGATCAACTAAGTTTCAACCAAATGGTAGAACAGGTTTGATTAGCCGACTAGTTTATACTACTCAGAAGTATCCCAAATAAGATTAAGATTTCTTTATTAGTAACATGTACATCGAAACACACAGCAAAATGCACCTTTGCGTAGAATGTTCTGGGGGCAGCCCACAAGTTTCGCCACACTTCTGGCACCAACATAACATGCCCACAACTTCCTAACCCATATTTGCATATGTATATGTATATGTATACCTCCTAACCTGTATACGTCTTTTGGAACATGGGAGGAAACAGAGGACCCGGAGGAAACCCACGGAGACATGGGGAGAACATACAAACTCCTTACAGACAGCGGCCGGAATTGAACCTGGGTCACTGGGGCTGTAATAGTGTTACGCTAACCACTACACTACCATGCTTGCCCCACTTTGCACCTCCAAACTAAGGTGGCTCCACACTTGCATTTCCACACTAAGGTAGCACAGTTAGTGGCAATCTCACCTCTGAATTAGAAGGATATGAGTTTAAGTCCTACTTCAAAATCTTAAGCACAAAAATCCGGGCTGACACTCCAGTGGCAATGCTAAGGGGGCCTTTTGGACAAATTGGTAAACTGAAGTCCTGTCTGCTCTTGTGGGTAGTTTTACAGGATCCCATTGCAGAAAAGCAATCGTTATCTTTGATGATCTGGCCAGTGCTTATCCTTCAGCCAATTTCACTATAAATGGATTGTCAGCTCATTATCTCATTGTGAGAGCTTGCTGTGTTCAAATTGACCACTTTGTTACCTCCATCACAACAGTGACTACACTTCAAGAACATTTCACTCATGGTAAATGGCATTAAACGTACCGGACAAATGCAAGTCTTTTGTACTTAATTACCAAGGAGACATGTCTTCGTACATCTCTTTTGAGTAAAAGCTTCATTTGTAGTGAAAGTGCCAGCTTCCAAATGGGTGTGAGTAACAACTTGCTTTGCCCACGATGGCTGGGCTTCTAGTGTGCCCTAATTGCTCTCAGCAATCACCCAGTCACTTGGATCTTTTCCCTGTTATTTATCCATGGGCCTTGGCTCTGTATTTGAAAAGGAATCCTTGTTACATACTGACAGCATGACATGTTGCAGAGAGTAAGGCCAGAGCTCTTCAGCCATGCCATTTCAAATTCACTTTCATCTCCTGCCAGCATTAGTTCTCTTTCATGTCTGCTTCTGCCAACCTATTTTTGCTTTAACATGTTAAAGATTTATTCTCTCACAAGATGGACAGTAAAGCCCTGGCTTCTCTTTCAGTGCTGATGTGTTGAAAGTTAACTCCTGACTTCACTGGTTCCCAGGTTCCAGGGAGGATATTCTAGACTGAGTCACAGTGCCAAGACTGAGCTGTGACGTCCTAACATTGGGCTGGGTTTTTATTAACTGGGGAAGCTGCAGTCTGCACTAAGACATCAGAGTAGATGGTAACTGCAGGAACCTTCAAAGCAGAGAGAGGAATCCGAGTCAGGTGGTGTGGGTTAGGGTAAAATCCACAATTACACAAACTCTCATCAGGGCTCTGCATATTACTGCTGTTCAAACTCTTATGCAGTATCTGGCTCCACCATCCTCTCAGGCAGTGAGTTCTAAACCCGCACCACTTGTTGAGTGAAATAATATATTCTCCGTCCTCCTCTATTCTCTCTCCTAATTATTTTAAATCAATACTTCCTATCGCTGACATCCCTGGTAACTTGATTTACCTGTCTGGGCCTTTCATAATTTTATGCATCTCAATTAATTCTTCCCTCAGTCTCCCCCATTTCAAAGAACACAATCCAAGATCAGACAGTCGTTCCTTATAATTATATTTCTCCAACCCTGGACAACCTACTTGTAAATCTCCTCTGCACCCTTCCTAATGCAATCACATTCTTCCTGCTGTGGGGTGAGACATCCTGTTTATTAACCCCTTTTCTCTCATCTGCTTTGCCAGATGCTTGTGTTTTAAATTAGCCTCCTAACAGGCTGGGGTGTTGTTCCCAGAAGAAAATTACTGCCACCAATAACAACAGCAGTTTTGTATTTTTGTAGTGCCTTTATTGCAGCAAGGCATCTCTCATTATTTCTTGGGAGTGCTACCAAACAAAACTAACACTGAGACACGTACAGGAATATTAGTGCAGAAGATAAAATGCCCCACTGCAGCTGTGTTGCGTGAAAAGGTTCTTTTGGAATCTTAAAGATGGAGGACTCTGGACACAGGCTTTGGATTTTAAAAGTAGTTTAATCACAAAGGCAAACGCGGGGACAGAATGAATGGGAAGGGAGGCACACTTGCACACACACGCAGGAGACCGCGAACGTGAGGGGGAGTTGCAACGAGGATGAGATGCACGCACGCACACACACACACACACACACACACACACACACACACACACACACACACACACACACACACACACACACACACACACAAAATAAACAAGGTACAGCTCATCAAGGGATAAACACTTCAATACCTGAACTCCTTGACCCAGACAAGCATTGGCCCTAACACTCCCTGGAATCTGACTAAGATGCTCCCAAACCATGTGATGGTGCATACTCTTACCAGTAGTCTCTGCAGTGTTGTCTCACTATTCCTGGGGAAGTTGAAAGAGGAAGGGCCAGGGATGTGCAACACTCTTTATAGTGCTGGAAGGCTGGGTGGAGCCCAGCCAGGCAATTTAGACAGGCCAGTGGCTTGAAGGTCAAGGACCAAGGTGTTTACCAAGGCCAATGGTCAGACAGGTTCAGGAACAAAGGTGCTATCCAAGGCCAATCCCTTTTCCCACACCTGATGGGTGGGGTAGAGCCAAACCTTGATTGACAGTGGTGTCACTTCCAATCCGATAAGCAATGCTGTCCTCCGACCAGAGGGGTCAGTGTTGTTACTGTCACGTGACAGCCATGAGCTCTCGTACTACAAGTGGTAGAGATGTTGCCTCCCAGCGCCAGAGACTTAGGTTCCATCTTGATCTCTGGTGCTGTCTGTGTGGAGTTTGTATGTTCTCCCTATAACAACATGGGTTTCCTCCCACATCCCAAAGATAAGCGGGTTGGTAGGTTAATTGGCCACTATGAATTGCCCCTTGTGTGTAGGGGAGTGGCAGAATCTGGGGGGAGTTGATGAGAATGTGAGGAGAATAAAAATAAATGGGATTAGCATAGAATTAATGTAAATGAGTGTTTGATGGTTGGCATGGACTCAGTGGGCTGAAGGACCTGCTTTCATGCTGTGTTTCTCTATGATCTGATGACTCTATGCCACAGTACATGCCCAGCTGTTGTGAGGACTTCACTGTATGCTGCTTAACCCCAACATCTGGAAGGCAGCAGCTGGTGCCAAAGAATGAGCAATGTGTAGACGGTATTCTACCCCCAACCTCCTCTCCCAGAGCAGAGGGAATGCAGATATTTACTGCACTGGCTATAGGGGACTCAGAGGGGGAGAGAGGGGGGGGAGAGACTGGGGGGACAGGAGGGGGAGGGGGGGGAGAGGATGCACTGCAGCAACTCACCAAGACTCCTTAAGAAAGCACCTCCTGAACCCATGACCTCGACCAGCTAGAAAGACAAGGGCAGCAGAAGCACGGGGAACGCCACCACCTGGGAGTTGCCCTCCAAGCCCCACACCAAACCGACTTGGAAATATTTCGCCCTTCCTTCACCGTCACTGGGTCAGAGTCCTGGAACTCTCTCCCTAACAGCACTCTGGGTACACCCACACCTCAAGGACTGCAGTGGTTCAAGAAGGCAGCTCACCACCACCTCCTCAAGGGAAATTAGGGATGGACAATTAAATGTTGGCTCAGCCCTTGAATGAATAAACAAAAAACTGTCTCGTGGTGGAATCTTGTGAGAGGTAGAAACTCCTTCACTGTTTCCATAAACCTGAAGAACAGCATCTCATCTTTTGTTTGCTTTCTGGACTCAATATTGAATTCTACAATTTCCGGTAACTCATTTTCTCTGTTTGTATCAAAACTGCCCAGTCCTTTGTCTTCTCTCTCACTCAATATCCACAGTTACACCTCAACCAGGGGGCTTCAACCACAGTGTATCACCATGCTAGCTCTAGACTCACCCCATCAGAGATATTCCCTGTCTCACCATTCATTCCTAATACCTTCTCTGCAACGTTAAACTAACTTGCATTCTCTTTCCCAGTTCTGATGGAGAGTCTTCAAACTGAAACATTAACTCGGTTCCTTTTTCCACAGATGGTACAATTTTTCCAGCATTTTCTGTTGTCATCACCTTTGAGCATTCTGCAGTTAGTCCAGAGACATATTTTTGTGAAATACTGAAGTTACTTGGCAAAGTGAAGTAAATATGCCTTTGTTCAACCGGGAGTTATCTATTTGGAACTGAAAGTAGATTCCAATGGTTTACAACGTGCCAAGGACAAAGTGAAAGTCATTGTAAAAATAAAGAGGCTAGAAAATGTGGCAGAACACAGATCACTTTTGGGTTCGGTTCAATATTCATCCAGATTCTTATCATATCCATCACCCGGGTACTGACTGTTCAAAAACAACGAAAAATGGAAATGGAATAAGAATCAACAGGGACCACGGAACCTTTGCAGAGGGAGCTTAAGCATGAACCCTTTTTGTATGCCATGACACGATATTGAATCACCTGAGGGATGCCTGAAACAATGGACAGGGGCTGTAATTGGTCATGCTGTGGTTAATAGTGAGGAGACAATTGTATGTGTCTCCCGCCCTTTAAACAAAAGTGAATGGAATTATGTGCAGATAGAGTCATAGAGTCATACAGTACAGAAACACTCCCTTGGGCCCAACCAGCCCATGCCAACCAAGATTCCCATCTAAGCTCGTCCCATTTGCCCATGTCTGGCCCATACCCCTCTAAACCTTTCCTATCCATGTACCTGTCCAAGTACCTTTTAACTGTTAATATACCTGCCTCAACCACTTCCTCTGGTAGCTCATTCCATATACGGACCACCCTCTGGGTGAAAAACTTGCCCCTCAGTTTCCTATTAAATGTCTCCCCTCTCACTTTAAACCTATGTCCTCTAGTTCTCAATTCCCCAACCCTGGGAAAAAGACTTTGAGCATTCACACTATCTATACCCCTCATGATTTTATACACCTCTATAAGATCATCCCTCATTCTCCTACACTCCACTGATCTAAACAAAATGAACACTGAGCTATTGACTCTGCTTCTCTTTCTACAGATGCTACCTGACCTGCATAGGTCGCATGGTCCTTGCTGATTCTTCTTCCTTATCCATTTTACATTCTCTTGAGCAATGGGTGCAGTAGTGATGTATATGCTGACCTTGCACCTTATTGTCTACCTGCACTGCACTTTCTCTGCAGCTGTGACACTTCACTCTGTACTGTTGCTGTTTTTACCTGTACTACCTCAATGCATTCTGTATTAACTCAATATAACTGCACTGAGTAATGAATTGACCTGCACGATTGGTATGCAGGACAAGTTTTTCACTGTACCTCAGTAAATAAACCAATACCAATAATGAACCGAACCCAGAAGTGATCAATGCTCTGCCACGTTTTCTGGCCTCTTTATTTTGACAATGACTTTGACTTTGTCCTTGGCATGTTGTAAACCATTGGAATCTATGTTCCTGGTTTTTATTTCAGATCTCCAGCATCTGCAGTTTTTTGCTTGGAGGAAGAAATGCTTTGCATCACATCTAAAGGAAAGCTTCCTGAGTTTGTATGAGGAAGATCTTCGATTCTAGTCACGGATCACAAATCTCTATTCTCCAATCTGCATCTGAAATCAATGGTTCAAACCCAGAATGCAGAATTTTATCCTATAGTGATTCGGTCATTGAGTATCACTCTCCCACACAAAATCCAGACTACCACTCCAAGGGTCTGACGTGGGAAGTGAAAACACAATCTTTATACCATATGGCCAGATGATGATAACTTTCCAAACACACCTACGCAAATTGCTGAGGGAACACAGAAAGATACACTATGAAGGCAGTTTACAAGAAATCCCTTCAAGGTTGGACCAGTTTTGATGAATGTCCAAAGGTGGATATACAATCATTTTACAAATGATGATATGATATCATAATCCACTGATCACGGATATCTCAAGTGGGGACATAGTCAATTCCAATATCTTGAAAAGTTGAGTCGTAAACAAATTACATTCAGAACCTATTGGTATTGTGAAAATGAAAGCTATTGCTAGAGGCTACAAACATTGAAAATTATTAAATTGTAGATTATAGAAATCTGAAATATAAACAGAAAATGCTGCAAAACCAACAGGTCAGGCAGCATTTGATGAAAGATCTTCAACCTAAACGGTTAACTTTTTTTCTCTTTGTACAGATGCTACCTGACTCGTTGAATGTTTCTAGCCTCATATATTAGCCTGGTATAGATAAAGATTGAGATGGTTAAGTTTCAATGGGCAGTCAGTCAAGAGGACAGAAGGAGACCACCAAGGCACCCTTACAGATATGGAAGAGGCCAACACAACCACTTCAGAGAGTCCACTTCAACTTTTTCAAACAGGCAGTGACAACTTTGTGGGTTAAAATTTTGATATTTGGGATCATGCATTTCAATGGAACGTGCATTTGAGGAATTGAGACATATGTTATGTAACGCAGAAGTTCCTGAAGTAGTTGTGTCAGACAATGGGCCTCAATACATCAAATCTGTTTGAATGGTACATACAGAGGAATGGAATCAACTGAACCTTAATCACCTCCATTCCATCCATCATCCAACTGTACAGCTGAAAGGTTTGAAAGTATTCTTATAGGAGCTTTGAAGAGGCAAGTTTTCCAAATTTGTTCAGGTCGAACGATGAATAATTGGCAAGCTAACTTCATACATCACACACCACACCACATTCTGCCACAGGATTCATCCCAGCAGAACTGCTAATGTGTCACAGACTCTGAACATGCTGGACAAAAGAGACAGCAGATACTGAAATCTGGATCAAAAACAGAACCCTGGAAGAACTCAGTGGGTCAAGCAGCATTTGTGGAGGCAAAGGTGTAAGTTCTGATGCAGTGTCTTGACCTGAAATATCAACTTACACCTTTTGCCTCCACAGATGCTGCTTGACCTGTTGAGTTCTTCCAGCGTCGTTTCCGTTGTGAACCTGCTGGAGTTTATTACAGCCCAGTCTGGGGGTGAGAGGAGAGGGGCAGCAGTTGCAACAAAAGCAAGCTCATGATGCAAAAATTATACCAGAGATATATGATGAATTTGTTCCAGAAATGGATGTAAAATCAGACACTGAGGAAGAGACACAAGTCATCAGTGCCAGGAGTTAGAATGTCATACAATTTTCAGAACAAGAGAGAATCACTACGCCAGACACCTAACTCAGTTAAGAAAATTATTTAAGACTTGCTAACAGAATAATTTTTTAATTGTGATGTATATATGGGAGAAACACTTTTTATAAAAGGACTATGTATTTAGTCAACTATGTCACATGTCTGTCATGGAATGAGCACCTTTATTACAAAGTAACAGCAGCTAATACATACAGGAAGAGCTCCATATCTTCTGGAGTTATTTACAACAGTTGTTGTTAGTTCTACTAATGTGGTATCTGTACCACCTTGTAATATACCACATTCAACACAGGCTAAATGGCAGATGAAAGGTGTTATATAAATGCATCTTTCTTCACTTACAGAGTAGAAATAGGGATTCATTGTAGGTTGATGACATGAGGCATGTAAGCAATCTAATTCATTCTTTCTGTGTTTTGTCCTCTCATGTTTTAGCAATTATTTTCCCTCTCCGTGGATTTTTCTTGCCTTTGGAGATCCTCAGGAATGCTCTCAACCTGCTTTCAGGGCTGCACATAACCATGACATCTGGGGAGGGTAATTCAGGCTGGACTACGCAGGAATGCACAGGAATAACCGTGACTCTCTGCTGTTTCAATGGATCAATGCAGATCCAATCACAGTGCGGTCACCCAGAACAATTGTCTGCCTGGGGTGAAATTTTATTCAGCGCCACTGAGTTTACAAGTACATCATTCTCAACCAGAAGCCACCTGTTCCTTTATCTAATCTGGTCCTGACTAGATTCAGGTGTGCGATATTCCATTATTGCTCAGTTGACATATGGGGAAAATGAATATTTTAAACAAAAATGTGCACTTTTCACTTTTGTGAAATTAATTATTGCTGTAGAGAAAGTGATCTGACTTCCACTCATCCTGCCTCTGCCAATGACTCAATGCAAGAAAAGAGCAGCCACTGTGAAACTATATCTATCCAGATGAGGAAATCTTCAAACCGAACACAACAGCTCCTCCCTCAATCCCTGTGCTTCCCTTCCCATCCCATGTCAGGTAGTCTAGAGCTGGGGGGAGAATCACTCAGGGTTCCCTAATCCTAGAACTGTGGATGTCGACATCCTACTGGAAACCATCAGTGTGGCTGTAAACCAACAATGGATGGCATGGTAGTGTGGCGGTTAGTGTAATGTTATTACAGCGCCAGTGACCCGGGTTCAATTCCCGCTGCTGTCTGTAAGGAGTTTGTACGTTCTCCCCGTGACTGCGTGGATGCTCTGGGTTCCTCCCACATTCCAGGGGACATATGGTTAGGAGCTGTGGACATGCTATGTTGGCGCCGGAAGAGCGGGCTGCCCCCGGCACATTCTCAGTAACGCAAAAAGACGCATGTACATGTGACTAAAAAAAAATTTAAAAAACGATACTTTGCAGTGATGCCTCCACAGTTGAATGGTCAAACACTCACTGCTACTACCAAGTTGTGGGATGGGGAGATGAGAGATGGAACCTCAGCCCAAGCAAGGATCAGTGCCTTTAACAATAATAATTCAAAAGGAATCCAATTGCCCTGCTCCCTCCCACTCTGCTTTAATTACCAAAGTGATGTCTGTGTATTAATGGATAATCATTAGACCCTGGGGAGAAACCCTGAGAGTAGAGGTTCAAGGACAGACTGGACAGGTGGCTTTGAAGATAAGCCAACACAGTAATTAAATGTCAGATTATCAGAAACATTCTGCAAGTGACTTCTATCCTCATTATATTTAATCAGTGCTTTAATTTCCCACCCTTGTTCTGGGAAAGGCACAACATGAGGGGTTATATCAGCCCAACAACAACTGCCTACTTTAAACAGTGAAAAATGACATTCACCTGTTATAGTATAATATCAGATAGCCTCCTTACAATTCTGGAAATGTTTCAGCTTGTGTGAAACTTCATTCTATACCAAGCTTCCAGCTCCCCTCCCTTGCATTGCTGGCGAGCGTACTGAATCCATCCATCAAAAGCCAGTGGGACATCAGGCTGGCAAGTGACCTTAGTTTCTAATTTGGTTTGGAGAACTATCCGGTGAAGTACAAAGCCTGTGATGGAGCTGCCTTTCCTGACTGGCGACTACGTTCCTCCGGATTAATATAAAATATCCATCAAATGACAGAATGCCTCCCTTATCTTCAGTTTCCATTCACTGGCAGGATATGGTTGTCCCTGGAAGACCAGTGTTTGCCCTTGAGAAAGTAGTGACACCCACTTGAAGCATCTCAGGCCACGCTGTGAGCAGATTGAAACAACTGAATGACTTGCCAGGCTATTTTAAAGGACAGGAGACACAAGAGACTTCAGATGCTGGAATCTGGAGCAACAAACAAGGAGCTGGAGGAACTCAGCTAGTCAGGCAGCATCTGTGGAGGGAAATGGACAGTCAATGTTTTAAGTTGAGACCCTTCATCTGGACTGTCCATTTCCTCCACAGATGCTGTCTGACCTGTTGAGTTCCTCCAACATCTTGTTTGTTATATTATAGGACAGTTATTACCCAACCGTATTGTTGTAGGGCTGGAGTCATTTACAGGACTGATTGATATGGACAATCATTTCCTTCCCTAACCATAGTATTTAAAATCAATAAGAAAATACTGTCCTTGTCACGTAACTTCATTTTTAATTAAAAATTTATTTATTTATTTCAAGTAATATTCCTAGGTGGTACAGAGGGATTTGAACCACATCCCTGGATTGTTAGTTTGGCCCTCTGGTTTACCAATCTGTAAGTATAACCACTGAACTATTGCTGCCCATGACTAGGTATTGGTATTGGTTTATTATTGTCACATGAACCGAGGTACAGTGAAAGACTTGTCTTGCATACCGTTCGTACAGATCAATTCATTACACAGTGCATTGATGTGGTACAGGGAAATATGATACCTGTGCTCAATGGCTCCTCTTTGTAGTATTGCCCCTACTTGATGTGGCTGGGGTCCATTCTGGCTTTTCCAGCTGGGAGCACAAAGCATCACTGAACCAAATACAGTCCTCGTTCACTGTTCATAGTCATGTTCTTTCCTCCCCTCTCTCTCTTCCCTATCCTCATCACCATTCCAGCTGAGCCCAGAGAGGTTAGGGATCATGCTCCAATGTAATATTATTTAACTTTTTGGGAAAAAAAACACACGCACAAGATTTCACTCCATTTACTTATTCCTCCTGCCCTGCTCTGTAACCTTGAACTCATACCAAACTGCCGCTCATTGTGTAACCTGGACCTTTCTCTTCACCCATCCACCCTGTGCTCACTGATCTTCACTGGTTCCCAATATGGCAAAGTCTCACCTTTGCTTTCAAATTCCCTTTGTGCCTTGCCCTGCCCTATCTCCACAAGCTCCAGCTTCACAGAACTCCACAATATCTCCCTCCTTGCACCACTGGCTTCTTGCTCACTCCTGCCATTTATCTCTCCACATCCTACAAATCCACAAGGTTCAGAAAAACTCTCTTTAAACCTCCTGTAAACACCAACAAACCTTTGTAAATACATACACACTCCCGGAGACCCCTTGTGGATGCAGATACACTCCTGGAGACCCCTTGTGAACGCAGCACACTCCCGGAGACCCCTTGTGAATGCAGGCACACTCCCAGGAATTCCCTGTACACAGTACACACTTCCAGAGATCCCCGTAAACAACGACACACTCCCAGGGACCCACTGTAAACAGTGACACACTCCTGGGGACCCCTGTAAATACAGACACACTCCTGGAGACACCAATGATGTAACACTGTTATTGGTTACTGGGGGTCCCTGGCAGTGTGTCACACTCCTGGGGACCCCTTATAAACACTGACACATTTCTGGGGAACCCCAGTGAATGCAGACACACTCCCAGGGACCATTGTATACACTGACACACCCCTGGGCACTCCCTGTAATCACTGACACACTCCTGTGACCTCTATAAATAATGACATACTCCCAGGAGATGCCCCTCCCTGTAAATATTAACACACACCGCTGGTAATCCCCTTCCTCCCCAGTTAAGGCACTCCCAAAAATCTACCTTTTCGACAAAGTTTTGGGTTATGTCTCCTACTATTACCTTATTGTCAAATTTGGTTTAATGACACTCCTGTAAAACCCCTTGAGATGCTCTGCTACATAAAGGGCTCTATATACCCAAGTTTGTGTTGTAGCCTACGTACTGAATACCTGCCCCACATCCCTTCTTTCACTGCTCCTCTAGGGTATCCTTCTGCATCTACATTATGCTCTCTCCTGAAGGCACTAACTGCAAAATAGGGATTTACGTCAAGGGGAGTCACAGACAAAAATCAATAGCAGAGAACTCAGCAGCACATGGAGCTAAAACATTACACTATTTTGAACAAATATTTGTGGGTCTGATTTGAACATCAGTAAGATTTGTAGGGACAACGTAAATAGTGAGGTAGCTTTTGGCACAGAATTTAGCAGTTAACATAGACAAGTTCTCAGAATCACATCCAGCTCACTGTGTTAGGTCTCTCTGCGAGAGTGTGATACTTTATTAATTGGTTGCATCTGCCAGGGTCTGTTGCATCTGGAGTTTCAGAGAGAAAGCCAAGTGAACTGAAAATCGATGTTCACAAACTTCCAAGTTATTCCTTAGAAGCAGTTGAAAGAAAAACTGGTTGTTTTAAGACAAGCTTGCACTAGCTGCAAAACACTTTAGAGGAATGCTTATAATCAAATATCAGAAGAGAGGTGCAGACAGGTGAAGCCATTCAGCTTAATATATCTTGGTTGTCAAATTTACTTGAAGAACTTTGATTAAAGAAAGACCTTATGAGCTCATGTTTTTCACTAGTCAAGGAGGTGCTTTTGTAGTGTAGTTCCCATTGTAAAGCAGGAAGTACAGCAGCTGGGATGCACACAGCAAGTTCTCAGGAGCAACAATGTGTTTGTGACCAGATAATCAGTTCTAGATATTTGCCCTGAAATAAACATTGCCTGAATATCAGGGAGAACTCCCTTGCTTTTGTGGGATGGGATCTTTTCAGTTGGAGAGTAAATGTGGCATGTTTTGTTGATGGTGCACGCTGTAGCCACAATGTATCAGTGGTGATGGTGGTGGGGGGATGGGGTAGCAAATGCTTATGGTGGTGGATACATCCTATATGGATGCATCACGGCTTGGTATGGCAACTGCTCTGCCCAGGACTGCAAGAAACTGCAGAGAGTTGTGGACACAGCCCAGCGCGTCACAGAAACCAGCCTCCCCTCCTTGGACTCTTGCCTTTACCTCTCGCTGCCTTGGCAAAGCAGCCAGCATAATCAAAGACCCCACCCACCCGGGTCATTCTCTCTTCTCTCCTCTTCCATCGGGTAGAAGATACAGGAGCCTGAGGGCACGTACCACCAGACTTAAGGACAGCTTCTGTCCCACTGTGATAAGACTATTGAATGGTTCCCTTATACAATGAGATGGACTCTGACCTCATGATCTACCTTGTTGTAACCTTGCACCGTATTGCACTGCACTTTCTCTGTAGCTGTGACACTTTACTCTGTACTGTTATTGTTTTTACCTGTCCTACCTCAATGCACTCTGTATTAACTCAATGTAACTGCACTGTGTAATGAATTGACCTGTACAATCAGTATGCAAGACACATTTTTCACTGTACCTCAGTACAAGTGACAATAATAAACCAATACCAATACATGCCGATTATGAAGGCTGATATGCCCTCAGTGATACTGAGCTTCTTGCTTTGTTGAGGCAGCTGCAGTGGGGTCTGACATACCCCTGATCTGTGCCTTGTAAATGGTGGAAAAGCTTTGGGGAGTCAGGACATGAAGTGACCAAGATTACCAAGCCTGCAGATGCATCCACAGTATTTATGCGGCTGGTCACTCCTGGGCACTAGGTTGTTGAAGGTGGTGGATTCAATGTTATATTCTCTCACTTCATGGTTAACATGGCCTGACTGGTCCTCAAGTGCAAGGATAGCCTAAAATCCAGAGTGACAGAGCACATAGCATTGCACAGCAAAATGAGGCAACAAAAAAATCTTTCCAGCATCTTCAATCTTTTGCATCTCCAAAATGAGGGAGCATTGGTTTGCACATTGTGTTGGTTCACAGTGATCTGGTACATTAAACACCTCATTAATGTCATTAGCAGATGCTTTTCTATTTTACCTTTAGCTATTTCTGTACTGCCTGCAGGAAATGGCACTTATTCCCCAGCAAACTGGAGCACTTTGTATTTGTCCCTTCTGAACGCGGCCAGTTTTGTCTGGGTTTCTGAATACCTCATTAATGTAGATAGCAAAGGGGGACACTAAGCCTTGACATCAGCTCCTGAAGAGGGCAATTTCCGATTACAGGAAACTTAATGGTAGGAATTTTAGGGAGTCTGACTGATGCTACCACTCAGGGTTTCCTACTGAACTTTTGGAACATTACTTCCTTGAAACTGTCAAGCAGGTTAGAGGCAGCCACATTCTAAAATTCAGTGCAACATCCTGAGATGGCATAGAGAAAGCTGACACTGCTTCTGTGCTGTATAGCTATATGACGTAGGACATAGAACAGTACAGCACAGGAACAGGCCCTTTGGCTCACAATGTTGTGCCGAACTAATTAAACGCCTAACTAAACTAGTCCTTTCTGCTTACACAATATCCATATCCCTCCACTCTCTGCACATTCATGTGCCTTTCTAAGAGCCTCTTAAATGCCTCTATCATATCTGCCTCCACTACCACCCCTGGCAGTACAGTCCAGGCACCCACCACTCTCTATGTAAAAAACTTGCCCTGCACATCTCCTTTGAACCTACCCTCTCACCCTAAGAGCATGAACTCTGGTATTAAACATTTTGAAAAAGATACCAGCTGTCTACTCTCTCTCTGCCTCTCATTATTTTATAAACTTCTACGACAAAAGTTCCCAATGAAGACTGAGTTGTGGTCGGAGGGGTCAACTTTGATTACATGTTGACAGTTAACAACAGGGATGGAATGGGGACAAGGTAGCTGCTGTGATAGATCAGTGCTGACCAACGCCTGGGGGCAGGCAGCCTGCCATGCCTTTGGGCAAAGAATGAAGGTCTGATGCAAGGAAAAAAAGGGATGGAGGGAATACAGGATCAGAAGGAGACTGTGTTAGCTCCAACTGGAAATCAGTGCCGGGCCATTCCATATGAGCTGTTGTATTTGCTATACCATGTTTCACACTTGATCACCTTCAGGATGCTGGAGGAGTGTGTACGAAGCAGCTAATGAAATTAACAGTCACTCTATTCCTGCCTGACAGCTAACAGCAGGTCCTCAAGGAGCAATGTTTGACAGGGAAAGTTCACTCTAACGTCAACATAGTGGGCCAAAGATAACTAAGGGAAGGTAACTGCTTCAGCAGTTTTGATGGAACACGTTAATGGAAGTTATTAGGACAAAGAAACCAAGCAAATGCCACAAAGCAAATCCAGCAATAATCTGCAAGAACTTTGAAATGAACCCTTGGATGTTCTTAAGAAAGATGATACCCACCCATTCCGACATCAATGGGAATCTAATTTTACAAATTGTTTTGATATTGATATACAGTATATCCTATTCATTAAGGTATAAATACAGTTACAAGAACTAGCACTTCCTGAGTTAACTCCTGTTTCAAAGAGCTATTTCACTCTATTCCATATTTTCTTCTCCCAACATCCAGGAACACCTAAATTTGTGCATTTAATTCTGATAAACTCATTGCTCAGCCTTTTTCAGCTGTCAGTGTAAAATAGTCAGGTATTATTCTTATTTTAGTACACTTATAATAAACATGGCAATTTATATCAGCTGTTGACAGCCTTGATTTAGTCCTGCCTTGGCTGAGGGAGGAAGAGCAGTCTGCAAAGCCACAATATGGGATAGTAACCTGGTGAACTGTTTCTCCTACCCAGAAACTCCTCCAAGGCATTTCCAGCAATTTCACCATTAGCATCCAATCCCTACCAAGCATTCCAAAACAAGGCAGTGAGAAAGGGCGCTCTGTAGACTCTTGCAATCTTCATTTTAGTGGCTCTGCCCCTGAATTCAACGTCCATCCCTTCATCAGAATATGGCTGTGGTGGTTAGAGATCTTTGAGGATGCAACAAACAGTGTGGATAAGGGGGAAACTAGGAGATGCAATGTATTTGCATTTCCAGAAGGTATTCAATTAGGTGCCATATGAAGGTTACTGCACAAGGTAAGAGTACACAGAGCTAGTGGTAATATATTGGCATGGATAAGGGTCTGGCTAACTAAGAGAATACAGAGAGTTGGGATAAATGGGTGACTTACAGAATGGCAACCACAGGGATCAGTGCAGGGACCCCAACTATTTACAATTTCTATTAATGGCTTGGACGAAGGGACTGAGTGTACTGTCGCCAAAGTTGCTGAAAATATAAATATAGGCAGGCTGGCAAGATGACGGAGCACACAGAAGGGATATAGATAGGTTGTTAGTGGGCAAGAAGCTGGCAGAGGGAGTATAATGTGGGAAAATATGAGGTTATCCATTTTGAAAGAAAGAACAAAATAAGAATTAAAAGCAAATTGGGCTGCACAGTGGCACAGCGAGAAGAGGCACTGCCTCACCGGGTTCAATCCTAACCTCAGGTACTGTTTGTGTAGAGTTTGTACATTCTCCCCGTGACTGTGCGAGTTTCCTTAGTTCCTCCGTGAAGGTTGGCAGATTAGTTGGCCATTTAAGTTGCCCCTCATGTGGAGGTGAGTGGTAGAATTTGGGGCAGTTAATAGAATGTAAGGAGAATGGGATTAATGTAGGATTGGTGTAAAATGGGTGGTTGATGGTTAGAATGGACTCAGTGGTCTGAAAGTCCTGTTTCTGTGCTGCATCTCTCCATGACCCTAACTCTCAAACTATAGCTTAAATGGAGGAAAACTAGAAAATGTTGTGGCACAAAGGGATCTGGGGATCCTTGTATATGAGAGCCAAAAACTAATTAGGTTGGCCTTTACTGGAAAGGGAATATAGTGTGAAAGTAAAGGGGTTTGGATGCAACTTTAAAAAGGGTGCTGGTAGTACACAGTTTCTGGTCACCTAGCTATAGGAAAGGACGTCATTAAGCTGGGAAGGGCATGGAAAGGATTGACAAGGATGTTGCTGGGACTGGATGGCTTGAGTGATAAGGAGAGGCTGGATAGACTGGAATTGTTTTCCCTGGAGTGTAGGTGGCTGAGGGCTGCCCTTATAGGGGTTTATAAAATCATGAGAGGTGTAGATAAGGTGAGTGGGCACAGTCTTTTTCCCCAGGGTAGGGGAGCCTAAAACTAAAGGACGTAGGCTTATGGTGAGAAGGGAAAGGTTTCAAAGAGACCTGAGGGGCAGGTACTTCCACACAGAGGGTGTTGGGTAGATGGAACGAGCTGCCAGAGGAAGTAATAGAGGCAGGTATACAGTAATTGCAACATTTAAGAGATATTTAGACAGGTACATGGATAGGAAAGGTTTAGAGGGATATGGGCCAAGTACGGACAAATGGAACTCACTCAGGTCGGCACCTTAGTCAGCATGGACGAGTTGGGCTGAACGACTTGTTTTTGTTAACCCTATGACCACACACGAGGATTGCGTACACTTTTGGTCTCCATATTGAAGGAATGATATACTTGTATTGAAGGCATTGCAGAGATGGTTCACACCAAATTGATTCCTGGGAAGAAGAGATTGACGTATGAAGAAAGATTGAGCAGGTTGGACCTACACTCAGTGGGGTTCAGAAGAATGAGAGGTGGTCTTATTGAAGCATTAAGATTCTGAGGGGAATTGAAAGGGTAGACGCTGAGAAGGTGTTTACCCTGATTGGGGTGTCTGGAACTTGGAGCCTTAGTTTCAGGTATTGATCACAAGGGCTCCTCTTTAAAAGATACCTGAAGAAAGAATTCTCATTTTGTATTGCTGAACTCCCTTTTAAACGATGTTAATGTTTCAGCCAAGTAGGGGAGCGCAATAGATTTGGACAGCTGAATTTAATCAGATGAATCGGTTAATTGGCTGCTGTAATTTGCCCCTAGTGTTCAGGTGATTGATAAACTCGGGGGGGGGGGGGGGTAGTTCATGATAATGTGGGGAGAATATAAATAAGGATTAATGTAGGATTTATGTAAATGGATGGTTGATGGTCAATGTGGACTTGGTGGGATGAAGGGTCCGTTCTTTCTGTTCTGTTCCCTCCCTCCCTCTCTCTCTCTCTCACACACACACACACACACACACACACACACACACACACACACACACACACACACACACACACACACACACACACTCACGATGACTCTATGAGATCATTACTAACTCAACAAATGGAAATCTGTCAAAAGTGCCAAAAACTAAAGGAAATATTCTTGAATTGCAGCATTAATGTTTTATAAAGTCAGTGGAAGACCAATGCCCTCAGAGTGATGCTGTAGGTAGTGCAACTGTCTCACAGCTCCAGCAACCCAGGTTCGATCCTGGCGTTGGATGCTGTCTGTGCGGAGTTTGCATGTTCTCCCAGTGACCACATGAGTTTCCACTGGGTGATCTGGTTTCCTCCCACAGCCCAAAGAAGTGTGGTTGTCGGGTTATTTGGCTGCTCTAAATTAACCCTAATGGGGATGGGTGGCAGAAGGATCAGGAGGATGTTACTGGGCATGTGTGAGAGAATGGGTTACAGGGGAATAGGTAGGGAAATGAGACTGCACTGAGAGCTGCCATAGACTCGATGGGCTGAATAGCCCCCTTCTTTGTCATAATGAAATATAAAATATGAAAGAGAAAATTGCAGATATAGCACGATAGCGTAGCGGTTAGCGTAATGCTATTATAGTGCCAGTGACCCAGGTTCAATTCCCGCTGCTGTCTGTAAGGAGTTTGTATATTCTCCCTGTGACTGCATGGGTTTCCTCCGGGTGCTCCGGTTTCCTCCCACATTCCAAAGACATACGGGTTAGGAAGTTGTGGGCATGTTATGTTGGTGCCGGAAGTGTGACGACACTTGCTGGCTGCCCCCAGAACACTCTACACAAAAGATGCATTTCACTGTGTGTTTAGATGTATGTGACTAATAAAGATATCTTATCTTATCCAGTATAAGCCAAACGATTGCAAAAAAATTTCACTTTAGACACATAAACAGCCTGATGTCACAAGATTCTTTAAACTTGCTTTCCCCTACTTCTGACAAGAAAAAGGAGTTGCCTGGAAGTCTGTTCCATCAGAATACAACAGTACGAGTTACTGCTTGCATTTGATTTACTCTTCCTCTTCTATTTATTTTTTCATTTCTTGCTGTGGACTTTAATTGCTGGTGAAATATTCTGCCTCTCAGCACATTGCTAAGCCTTTATATTGTTGGGTTAACATCAATGGCAACAGTGGTTGAGCTGGCATTTCTCCACTCTAATTCCCCATCTGGATCTCTGACCATTTCTGGCACTCTCTCTCTCTCCCTCCATCTCCTTTTCTGTATGTTTTCTTCACACTTGATACCTCATTATTCCCTCATTTCTTTTCTTCACCTTCTACCTTCCTATTTGTTTTTCTCTTGCTCTTGATAGAAATGGGTTTATGTTTTGTCAACAAATAAAAGTAGTCTATTAAAGCCTGGGAGATTCAATGATCTGCGACAGGATTAGGCACTGGGTTCAAAGCGTTCTCGCCATGGACTGCCAATCACTTATTCCCACTGATTTTTATCAGGATTAGCTCAGACCCTGATTTCATGGTCCTTTTTAGTGGCTAGGTTGGTTATAGTTATGCTTAATTGGTATTAGGAGAAAAAGCCTACTTGTATTTCAGTAAGCAAATCATTGCTTTCAGTTGAATATCCTGAATGACATGCAAATACTGATGTTGTCATAAAGCAACTATTTACTCCAATAATACCTTTGGTGCTTCAGTGAGCTGCATGTTAAAGGATTGCTCTTATCTTTTATATCTTGCTCATAAATCTGTGTGGCGATCAGAAAGAGGCAACTTGAATGGTATAATTTAACCTCCAACTGAAGGTGTTGATAGTTTCATTACATGATCAGGTTCTATTCCAAAGCAATTAGCTTCAATGGATAAGCAGATACATTCCCAAGTCAACCCTGATTCAAAACTACTCACAGTATATCGAAGTCAACATATTTCTTCTCAATATATTCTTTGTAAATTCTATGTTCAGCAAATGAAACAGTTTGGCCTTGGATATTGCACCCAGATTAAAGATGTTGTTAATCAGCATGACCAAGGTATCAGGATTCCAGCATAGAGTCCAGTCCGTACAGAGTGAATATGCATCATTTCGTTGTCTTACTGTTGCAGTAGCAAGCATCAGCAGCAATGGGGTTCTTGACCCAGCTCATGTATGAGAAGGCCGAAGGTTCAAATCTATCCAGCACCATGGGGACAACGTCCTTGGAGAAGGAACTGTAATGTCTGGTGGGAACATGATGAGATCATTAGGCAGGACATGGCCCAGAGGGGGACCAAATCCCCCAGGACTTCCCAACCACTGAGTTCTCCAATTGTAACTGGACTTCAGATTAAAAGCGTACAGCAGAGTAGGAAGTAATTCAACTGTGTGCTGTGGGTAATATACTAACAGAAATCAGAACATGAGACCCGAATCTCCAGAGAGGGGCTCAGCAATGATAAAATGAGTTGGGGAACCTCATTTAGAACAGGGGGACAAATGCATTGTTTAAGGGAACACTAAACTAATGTAGATTGAGGCAATAACTGAAGTGATACATTTTCCCTTCATTGTTCAGTATTGGGAGGAGTTTGATCAGCCAAAGAACGTGCAGGAAATCATAGAACGATGCCGCATAAAAAGGGAACATTCAGCCTATCAATCCTGTACAAGATTGTTGAAAGAGTTTCTCAATGAGCCACACTGCTCCACATCCCTATAATTTTTCCCCCTACCAGATATGTACTTAATTCACTACCTAAAGTTATTAGCGGTCAGCGTAACACTTTACAGCGCCAGTGACCCGGGTTCAATTCCGGTCGCCGCCTGTAAGGAGTTTGCGTGTTCTCCCCGTGTCTGCGTGGGTTTCCTCTGGGTGCTCCGGTTTCTTCCCACATTCCAAAGACATATGGGTTAGGAAGTTGTGGGCATACTTTGTTGGCGCCAGAAGCATGGTGATACTTGCTGGCTGCCCCCAGAACACTCTACGCAAAAGATGTATTTCACTGTGTGTTTCGATGTACATGTGACTAATAAAGATATCTTATCTTATATTCTACACCCTCCACCACTCTTTCATGCCTCACCTTCCTCTTTAATCCTCCTGCCCTGACCTATAAACTAGGGCAATTTACAGTGGGCAATTAACCTACCAACTTGCACATCTTTGAGATGTAAACCCACGCACGGTCACATGGAGAACTTGCAAACTCCACACCGACAGCACCTAAGGTCAGACTTGAACCTGGGTCTTTGGCGCTGTAAGGCAGCAGCTTTACTAGCCGCACAACTGTGTTGATTGATACTAGAAGGGAGAATGTCTGCAGGAGAGACTGAGCAGCAAATACGGAGGCTTAGACGGGCAGTGACTGAGATGAAGTGGGGATCCTCCATGGTGAGGACGCAAATCATCTCCACCAGCTCCAGCTGCCTTGATGTTAAATCCCACCGAAGGATATTTGACCAGTTTGACCCCGGTCAGAGGAGATTTGCTTAAGCTTACTGTGGGAAGTTTTCCAGCAAGTTAATTGTAGACTTCTAGTTTAATTTAATTTAGATTGTTAATTTACACATCCAGGCAAGAGCTTTGAAGGGAATTGAGTTGGAAAACCCATGAACAAATGGCATCAATGAAATGGAGACTTCAATAGAGTTGTTCTCATTAATAGAAAATAAAAAAAATACTGCAAATACTGGAAGTCTAAAATAAAACAGAAAAGGCTGAAAACATTCAGCAGATCAGGCAGCATCTGTGGAAGAAGAAACAGTTAGTATTTCAGGTCAAAGGCCCGTTCCTAAGACAAGGAAAGAGAGAAAACAGGTTTTAGTTTTAAGTTGCCGAGACTTTGGGGGAGGGATGAATAGGACAAAGGGAATAGCTCTGATAGGGCGAGATCAGGGTTACCATGGGGGTAAACTGTGGTATCCTGCAGTGTTACAATGAGGCCCAACGCAAGCCTGAGGAACAGCACCTCATCTTCTGCCTGAGCATGGTTCAGCCTTCTGGACACTATATCGAAATCTACAACTTCAGATAACTCACTCTTTGAACCAGAACTGGTCAGTTTTGCTTTAGGTCATCCGCCTGTGACATTGGCTCAGCTTGATTCTCTCCATTAGCACTGCCTGTATTCCTTGCAGCTCTGCATTTCATGCTCCTTCATGTTTTCTCTCTCTCTCTAACCACAGTAGATAAGATAAGATATCTTTATCAGTCATGTGTACATCGAAACACACAGTGAAATGCATCTTTTTGCACTGAGTGTTCTGGGGGCGGCCCACAAGTGTCGCCACGCTTCCTGCGTCAACATAGCATGCCCACAACTTCCTAACACATACGTCTTTGGAATGTGGGAGGAAACCGGAGCAGCTGGAGGAAACCCATGCAGACACGGGTAGAACGTACAAACTCCTTACAGACAGCAGTCGGAATTGAACCCAGGTCACTGGCACTGTAATAGTGTTACGCTAACCGCTACACTACTGTGCTATCAATGAGATTACATCAACAGATTTTCCCCATGGCAACCCGAGCCGCAACCTTTCAGCAATTTTCCCCTTTCCCTATTCATCCCTTCTCCACTCTCTGGGCAACTTAAAATAACATCTTTGCTCTCTTTTTAGTCCTGATGGAGATCTTCGAACTGAAAGCTGAACAGTTTCTTTCTCCACGAATGCGGCTTAACCTGCTGAGTGTTTCCAGCATTTTCTGTTTTTATTTGTTCTCATTAATATGTTGCCCAGTTGTGAACCTTGGCTGGGGCTCAGTGGATAGCACTCTCACACCGAAATGGAATGTCATTGAATGAAGTCTTATTCCAAAGAATTGAACACCAAACTCCAACAGCCTACTGAAGGCACGCTGCATTTTCATGGACTTAGTTTAATATCCCATACATAAGACAAGGGCCCATCTATTTTCACTTATGGATGCATGAAAGATCCCATGGCAAGGTCTCAAACAAGGGCAGGGAGATCTCTCTAGTTGCCTGACCTATTATGTTCCCTCAATCTATGTCACTTAATCAGATTATCTGGGCATTATCACAATGCAGGATTGCTGTGTGAAAAACAGCTGCTACATTTCCTTCACAATATTGAAAAGTAATTATATTTCAAAGGCACTTCATTAGGTGTAAAGCTCTTTGAGATATCTGGAAGTTAGGAAGGAAGTTCTACACAAGGATATTTATTGATGCAATTTCCACATGATGTTTTCACAATTGAAAATTACTCAGTCATACAGCATGGAAACAGGCCCTTCGGCCCAACTCATCCATGCCAACCATGGTGCCCACCAAGCTATTCCCATTTGCCCTCATTTGGCTCATATCCCTCTAAACCTTTTGTACCCATGTACTTATCTAAATGTCTTTAAATGCCATTATTCTACCACTTCCTCTGACAGCTCATTCCACATACCCACTATCCTCTGTGTGTTGGCCCTCAGACCCCTTTTAAATCTTCCACCTCTCACCTTAAACGTACGTTTTCTCATTTTCAGTTCCTCTTCCCTGGGGAAAAAAAAGACTGTGCATTCACCCTATTATTATACAGTGATAGACATTAACTTTATAGTCTAACGAGGCTGTGAAGATGGGGAAATAGAAGCATCAGAATGCTTCAGTAAGACCTATTCTCTAGCGTATTGGTCTTCCTGGGAACTGGATCTCCTCTTGATCTTCATCGTGAGACTGATTGACTGGGGTGGGTGCACGTAGGGAGCAATGAGTCAACTGATTTCCCAGTTCTGTTGCACAATTGTACTCATATCATTGAGGCCACTCCTTACTGCCTTAGATAAACTCATTTTATTAACTCTCATTCATGCTGAAACAGAAATGCCACAAGGTGACTGTATCATGTATGTCATGAGACAGGGTGGAGTGAAGTGGCAGGACCAAGGACTTGTAAACTAATCACCCATGAACCTCCAATGGTTCAACTGCACCCAGAGGAAACAGGATCTGAATTATCAAAGAACAACAAGACTTTTAAGGATCCTTGATTGTTTGGATGCAGAGGAATTCAAGTGTTGATGGTGTTTATTTTGCCCATAGACACCCAGAGGAAACAGCACAGAAGGAAATACTCAGTGATTTCCTCTAAGCTTATAGGATATAACCTTCTCCTCATCTCATTGTAGCATAGTTTACACGAACTACTGTTTGTGATTAAAAGGATATTAATGACCAATTATAGCAGCTGAACACCATAACAATGAGCAGATATTTTTGGACATGCTTACAGCACTGATGCTTTCCTTTCTCACAAAGTGAAAATCCCACAAGCAGGCATTTGCTTCTCTCCACAGAAGCTTCCGATTCATCAAAGAAAACTGGACCAGAAATTTGATCATGTGGCTCGGTTTATTTCCGTGTTATACAATTAAAAATGGATTTTTTTCCCCCAGATTGAAATCTAATAATGACCTTCTCCAAATCGCTCTGGAAAGTTGACCGAGCACTTCCAATGTGAGTCACACTTACATGTCTGATACCTCATCTACTTCAAAAAAGCTTCACGTGATGTCACATGCAACAAAGTCTAGCTGGGGAGGTTAGTCCTTCTTTTATGCACATCAAATTCTAGTCCAGTGTCTTTGAAGTGGAGATGAATGTTTACCAGTCCATGTAGGAGCAATGTCTGAATCAACAGAAAAGTGATCTACAGTGAATGCAAGAGAACCAGACACAACAAGAGGAAATACATGCAGTTTGTGGTCAGGGCCAATGGACTGGTGAATTGAGAACAAAATCAGCCTCATAACAGTAGAAGAGATGGACCAGCATTAAATGTAACAACAAATAATGTGCTGGAGGAACTCAGCGGTTGAGCTGCTTCTGTGGGGTGGGGAGGGGAAACGAATTGTTAACATTTCGGGTCGAAGACTCTGCATCAGGAGTTCCACCAGCAGATAGTTCAGATACTGCTTGACCTGCTGAGTTCTTCCAGCAGATTGTTTGTTGCTCCAGCTTCCAGCATCTGCGGTCTCTTGTGTCTCCTGTATTAAATGTGATTACCTCCCAATGACACTGGCATCATATTTGTTGGATGGGATCATGAACCTCAACGCTTGGGTCTCGTGTACTGCACCAATAGAAAGTCTGGACTGTACTATGTGGATCTGACAGGTGGCAACTGTGTGCAACTTTCCTCTCAAGTAAATGCTGTTTGGTCTCCACGGCTCAGTCCCGACAAGTGTCGAATTGTCTACTTTGAAGGTGATGCAGGTGGACCCCACCACCAGTGTAGCAAACTTTGCATGTATGACTGGTACACAAAAGTGACCTCCACTGTGGTGGATATTGGGAATCGGCCAGATGAAGATGGATTTACTGGCATCTACTGGCGTCAGCATATACAGCTTAATGCTGATTCATATTTTCACAGGAAAGTTGATCATTGATCAGTAGAATTGAACTGGGAGAGAGGGGCAATTGTCCATAACTCATTACAGCGCAGCACTTGATTTAACAGGAAGTCTTGCATCTTCACAATCTCTGACCTTTTACAGCTGATGTGGTACATTTCCAGTAGAGAAGGAGGTCATTTGGTCCATCATATCCATGATTACCAGAAATGGGCTTTACATTAATCCCATCCCTGCTGTTGGCTCACGGGCCTGCAGGTGAGAGTTCATCAGGTGTTGTCACCCAGGCAGTTTTTAAATGCCTTGAGTCCTTTTGTCAGCACCAGCCTTTCAGACAGTGAGTTCCAGAATCACTCGTTCAGTGAAGTAATCTTTTCTCAGCTACCCTCTAATCACTCTGTCAAGTAACCTAAAGGTATACCATCCATTGCCACGCACTATAAATGGAAGTTGGTCTTGTTTACCCTGTCTGGCCCTCTCATAATTATATACCTTTCCTCAGAACCCTTGGTCCAAAGAAAACAACCCATCCTAAGCAGTCTCTCCTCGTGACTATAATTCTCCAGTCCTGGCAACTGCCTTGTAAGTCTCTGCACTCTCTCTATGCTATCTCATTCTTCCTGCACTGTGGTGAAGGTTTAAAGACATTTGGATAGGTACATGGATAGGAAAGGTTGAGAGGGCTATGGGCCAAATGCGGGCAAATGGGACTAACTCAGGAAGGCAACTTGGTCAGATTGGGCAAGCTGAGCCAAAGGGCCTCTTTCTGTGCTGTATAACTGTAAACACTCTCCAGTTATGGAGGACAGCCAAAAATACAGCCCACTTGTTTCAGATGGCTTTCTTCTACGTCCATAGTTTCCACAAACCACAATGTAATTGCAGCACAGTCTGTTGTAATGCAGAAGTGAGAGTCTGTCATAGAGCAAGGCAGGGAATTCTGCAGGTTCTAACATTAGAGCTGAAGCGTGAAAATGCCCTATTGTTGCAACTGTAAAAAGGGAGGAGATGTCTGAGGCATTCCAAGTGTCCCACCTGTGCTGTTGTAACACGTCCGGAACATTCCATCCAGTGCTAGCAATGGCACCCATCCAGGAGCTGTAACTGTTTTGTGATTGGCTAAGCAGCAAATCGGACATCTGCTGGAATTTCTTGCCAAACTGCTGATCAATCTGTACATCTTTAAAAAAAGACTTTGAAAGTTGAACTCAAACTTTTCATCCCTCCCTGACTTGTTAAAGCTCTTTTCATGAACACACTTTCGAAAAGTGCTCACTGCGCTTGTCGATACTGAGACATTTTGGAACAGGAGGAGCCATTCAACCTCTCCACCCTGTTTCACTTTGCTTAACTCTACACATTTGTCCATATCCTTTAAAAATTTGTATTAAAAAATCCATCATTCTGAGATTTATATTAACAATTGACCCACCATCAATGCCATTTCCAGAATGAAGTTCCAAATTTCAAACAGGCCCTGTATGTGGAAGTATTTTCCAACTTCATTCTTAGAAGGCTTGGTTCTGATATTAGATTATCCTCTGCTCCTAACCCCACCAACACATATAGTTTGTCTCTATCCACCAAATTAGTTCACCATAATAAGGGAGATCCTCTGCTTGCTTGAGATCGCTTGTACCCTGCTCCCTGATCCATGCTGTTTCTTGGTGTCTGTCTGGGACACCCTCTTTCCATCAGGAGGCCAGGTCACAGCCCATCGGTGTGGCCCAAGTCAGGGTAGGATCTACCCCAGCCAAAGTAATTGAGTGCACTCACAGAAAAGCATTGATAACTGATCAAGCCCCACCCTCCCAAATGTCAAAGGAGCTCTATAAATCATATATTTGTGAACGCAGATGACATTCACTAACATTGACAATAAGTGGGACCTGCTACAAAACAAAAATGATATTTTTAAAAAGTAACAATACATTAAGGATAAATTTTCAAGCTAAATGACCAAGCACAAAGATGTAAAAGAAAACAATTTAAACTAACATAATTAAATCAAATAAAATGTTTTACTTACCTTTCCCCTGGGAGCTGGGGAATGGCACCTCTTCATGATTTATAATGGTATTGGTTTATTATTGTCACTTGTACCAAGGTACAGTGAAAAACTTGTCTTGCATACTGTTCATACAGTTCAATTCATTACACAGTGCAGTTACATTGAGTTAGTACAGAGTGCATTGAGGTAGGACAGGTAAAAACAATAACAGTACAGAGTAAAGTGTCACAGCTACAGAGGAAGTGCAGTGCAATAAGGTGCAAGGTCACAACAAGGTAGATCGTGAGGTCAGAGTCCATCTCATCGTATAAGGGAACCGTTCAATAGTCTTATCACAGTGGGGTAGAAGCTGTCCTTAAGCCTGGTGGTACGTGCCCTCAGGCTCCTGTATTTTCTACCTGATGGAAGAGGAGAGAAGAGAGAATGACCCGGGTGGGTGGGGTCTTTGATTATGCTGGCTGCTTCGCCAAGGCAGCGAGAGGTAAAGACAAGAGTCCAAGGAGGGGAGGGCTGAGTTACTTGCGCTGCATGGGCTCACTGACAGATTTCTCAGCCTGATGGCTCTGCTGAGCAGAAGTCTCCATTCCGACCTTTGCTCGGACATAGCTCAGTTATAGGCACATCTGCCAGAAGATGGTGCTGATGGTGCCAGATAACAGGTAAACCACTGAGAATTGGTCCTGATGCAGGGTTTCAACCCGAACTGTCAACAATTGGTCTTGATGGAGAGTTTTGATCCCAAAACACTGGCAATTCCTTTCCCCCACCCCCACCCCACAGATGCTGCCCGATCCATTGAGTTTCTCCAGCAGATTATTTGTTGGGCCAGAAGATGTGTGTGGAATCTTGGCTCCATACAAAGAGGCAGAATTATAGAGCATGGAAACAGATGCTTCAGCTCAACTTGTCCAGGATGAAATATCTTGAAAACTTCAATCCAATCAACACATAACTATACGATTTAAGATAGATTTGATACATGGATATATTTATGTAAGTGCATTCAATGAGTGGAGTGTGGATAGTACAGCATTTCAGTTTAACTCCTTAGCACACCTACATCAGTCAAAGCCTTGATGTTTGCATGCACAGGTGGATGTGAACAACGGACACCTTAAATGGGAGGTCCAGTCATTCGATCTGATTGATTGTCACTCACCAACCAATGTTACGCCTGTCATTACACTGGAACAGTCACTCACTCGGCACCATTGTACTTGCCACTCTAATGAGATTGTCATTCACTGAGTGACATCTTACCTTCCATTAAAGTGAGGTTGTCAATTGCTGGCTGTGATTATGGTGGGATCACCAATTAAGGCTCACAGCAGGTAGTTTGTCAAATAGACCTCTGCTACAAGTCTTATTGCAATTGCTTAAGCAGAACATTGGACATCTGTTGACATTCCTTGCCAAACTGCAGACCAGTGTGGATGTCTGAAGACTTTGAAGTAAAAAAAATATCAGGTTCAAAAAATATAAGAATGATTGATGAAGGCAGCTTCTTGCTTCTGTGTTTGAAAAGGGGAGAGGCAAGACAAAACTTGTGAAGCACAGTTGTCTGGGGGAGGGAGAGGATACATGTGGAGAGGAGGAAAGATCCCACCCTCTTTGGGGAAACCTCAAACATTTTGCAAAGTTTTCACAGATTATTTACCCATAAAATAGCTGCATTGAACTTAGAGAGGGAGAAGTCGGGGAGTGTGTAGCAAGGGTTGTAAGTGTGGGATCAATCATTCAAAATAACATTACTTTACACTGAAGATGGTTCCAGTTAACAGGTAAACTTATGGGAAATCTTCCTTTGTGGCAGCCGAAAAGTCAAAGCAGCCAAAAGCCCAAGCAAAGTTAAGGCAGCAACAATAGTAGAGCTGCTGAGTCACAACACCAGCGACCCAGGTTCAATCCTCACCTCAGGTGCTATCCATGTGGCGTTTGCATGTTCTCCCTTTGACCTTGTGTGATTCCTCCAAGTGCTTTGGTTTCCTCCCACAGCCCAACGACATACAGGTTGGCAGGTTAATTGGCCACTGTAGATTGTCCCTAGTGTGTATGTGAGTGTAGAATCTGGGGGGAGTTGATGGGAAGGTGGGATTGTAGGATTGGTGTGAATTGGTGTTTGATTGCTGGCACACACTCAGTGAGTTGAGGGGCCTATTTAAGTGCCGTCTAACTTTATAACTATTCATCAGTTCATCTACAGATGAACATATTTAATTAGTCATCTTGTACACCTCTATCACGTCACCTCTCATCCTCCTTCTACTCCCAGGAAACCAGGTCTAAAGAGCAGGCCACTACACGCCACCAATCCCTGCCAACCTATGCTCTGTAAAGGGATCCTTAATTACTTTCCTGGTGCCTGATTACCTCTGACCTCGCTGAGGAACCTACTCTACTGAAGGGATTCTTATGCCAGCATATGGCAAGACTTTGATGACGTCCCAATTTGTGCTAATTGATGAGTGACACTGTGCGACTCAAGTGTCAGGTGTCAGAGTGACTTAATCATTTGCCCTGGGCTTTCAATAGCATTACTGATGCCCAGTCACTCACCATCAATGTCCTGAGGATCACCATTAACCTGTACCAGGCACTTAAATACAGTGGTTGCAAGAGCACGTCGGAGAATAACAATTCTGCAGCAGTGGATTCTTTTCCTAACTTTGCAAAGGATCTTACACTGTACGCAAGATAAAAAAAAAATCAGATGTGGAAAAATGTTCTTGTCTTGCTTGGTTAAATGTAGCTCCAATCAGAAACTTGGCATCATTAAGGAGAAGGCAGCCAATTTGATACCATCCCATCCCGTGAACTGATCTTTGCACCCTTTGTGTAACACATCTGTCGCACATTGACTGCAGTGTGCATCATTTCCAGAATGGCCCGGCAGGAATACACCAAATCTTTATAGGCAGTGCACCGCAACGGTGGAATCAGCTAGTGCAGCAGTAGGGCTTAAGATTGGGATGAGCAGGTGGTTCCTGCATCTCTCCCTTCACAACTACATCACCAAAACTAAAAGGCTTTTGTGAACTGGGAGGATGGCTTTTTCCCTGGAATCGCTGCCTCTGTTGGCCCAGGTGGCCTACAGTCTGTATGGAACAGGACTTCCTTCCTCAGAAAGGAACATTTTCTGCCCTCTCTGACAAAGGAGAGCTCCTTTGAAAAGTACGACTGTGAGATCACTGTCCTTCCCTTGGGCTTCTCTGATTCTGAGCTTGGGACCCAGAGCCCAGCTAATTTTGGGTCTGGAGCCAAGACCTGACCTGACCTTTCAGGCCCCCAAGTCCATATCCCTGAGTAAATCCAGCCTTATACTCGGGGTAGAAGAATGGTGGATGTCAGTCTATCACTATGAATACAGTACTGATGGCCACATGCTTGGCATAGCATAACACTGGGGATGCAATACTGATGGATACAGCTCTGTCACTATAACACAGGTATGGAGGGATATGAAACAGGTGTGCCACCATAAACATTCTTTCTCCTTTTTCAATTACTGAATATCATTTCGTACAATATCCAATGTCACCAGGGAACGTTTGGCCCAGTGAGCCCATGCTGCTCCCAGGATCTCCTGCTCTACAGTGGGGTTTGTTGTGGCTCCACCCACAGCAAGCCCATTCCAATAACCCCATCCACAGCTTGTACTTTGTTGCTGGAATACAATTTTAGCAGCCTTAGCTATCATCAGGTGTATAACCCTTTCAATGTGGGGAAAGAGAACCAATTTAAATCAGAAAAGTCCAGTTTTTGCAGCATTTTATTCCCTCGCTGATTCTTCAGCCAAAACTGTTGGCCCTGTAGTGCATTTCCACATGTGCTGGTACAGTGAGCAATTAGATCAGCTCACACAATGTTATTGATTATTGCAAGGGGAATTGAATGCAAAAATAGAGTGGTTATGCTTCAATTGTATAGGGTATTTGAGAGCCCACCTCTGCAGTACTGTGTACAGCATTGGCCTTATTTAAGTAAAGATATTCGGAAGCAATTCGGGGCTTACTAGGCTAATACCTGGAATGAACAGGTTGCCTTATGAGGAAAGGTCGTATTAGACTAGGATTATATCTGCTGGAGTTTAGAAGAGCAAGGAGCAACTTGTTTGAAACGTGCAAGACCCTAAGGGGGTCTTGACAGACTGGATATGGAGAGGATGTTCCCTCTTGTGGGAGAATTTAGAACTAAAGTTCTCTCTTTAACAGTAAGGGGACACCCACTTAAGACAGGGAGGTGGTGTTTTATTTACATTCTTTTGGGGAAAGTTCTGAGTCTCTAAAACTTTCTTCTTCGTAGGGCAATGGAAGCAGAATTTTTGAAGGCAGAGAGAGATAGATAGGGGTGAAAAATGACAGCAGGTAGACAGGAATGAAGAGTTGAGGTTACAATCAGATCAGCCATAACCGTATTGAATGGTGGAGGAGGGGTGAGGGACTGAGTAGCCAACCCTTTCTCCTAATTTGGATATTCGTGTGGAACATGTACATAGGTTAGGTTTTAAGTATCAAGCCTTGTTGTAAATAATTCATTCTTTGATATCTATTGCATCCATTTATACTTGTTGGACCACACACAGAAGGCATTACAACATCCATTCCTTATGGTTAACAATGCCTCAGGTCTCACAGCTCTCTCACCTTTGTAGACATTACTACCTCATCATGATTACTATGTGCAAAACCATTACAGGTTGGTCCCACTCACCATTGCTGAGTTGATGAATCAGCATCTGTGTTTTTCCTGAATATTTCTTTGAACAATGTTACCTTTTTTATTCCTTGTTCCTTCTTATTCTTGAAATGTGTGAGAAATTTTACATTTTAAAGAACTATGACTGAGACAACCAAGAAAATTAAAAACAAACTCCCTAGAAAACTGTGATAGAACGAAGCAACAAATTCAACTTCCCAGAGGTAATTTCAACCAATTATTTTTCAGAAGCATCAGAAAAGCTGTGGAAAAAAACAGATGCAGTAGATTGTGTTACTGCTATACGTTTAGGTGCAGGTTCTATTTGGAAGCATAAATCCAGTACTTGGTATAAATTTATAGTATAAAATAATTTGGAGCTAATTGGTCATGAAAAGAAGAGGTTCCACATTATTCCTAAAGCAGTGCATCTTAAACTGGGAGGACATATTGGATTATTGTGGATTGATGTCGAGTAATTCCACAGACATGTCATACCTGATTTGCTTATATTTTAATGCTCATTACAAAGGCTCATGAAGCAGATTTTCTCTTTATGTACTCAGATTTGCCTGAATCAGAAGCAAGTCTGTTTTGTATTGGAAACACCAGTATCAGAAGTATGGTGGGAGCTGATCTAATGATTGTTGAATAGGAGTTTTACTCTGCATCCAACTTGTGTGGCATATGAGAACTTGAGTGGGCATTGTAGAGGGAAAGATAATCTGAATGTTACGTGTGGCTTTCCCAGCAGCGCTTGAGAAGCCTCTGCAAAGGAGCTGTCACCCTACATCTAACCCAAGAGCTACCTGACCTTTAAGTGCTTGAGGGGACAATGCAGAACAAGCATTACTCTGTATCCAACCCAGGAGCTACCTGACCTGAAAGTGTTTAATATTGACACTGAATATTTATATTAGGAATATATTCCATTATGTGCACTGACACGGTGACCTGTGGTGAAAAAAAACATGCCTCATTTAACTTTTAATTTAAAAGCAGATTCTGGCTTCTTTTCCAAGTGCATTCTGGATCTAACCATGCAGTGATCCTGTAAACTGATGAGTGCAGGTTGAGATGGCTTTTAACTCTGCAGGTAATGAAGAATAAAACTAACCTACCAGTGGAAAAAAACATAAACTGCAAATAAACAGGTGGGACAAAGAGAGGGGGGAGGGCATGAGAGAAGTCACAAATCTGTTAGGCAAAGGTCTTTCCCAGGCCACAACAGATATAGTGTAGGAATGACTAATTAATGGAGATCTACAATATCAACCATATCACGTAACGCAGAAGTCCACAAGGCGATTGCTATGTGAAATCTGAGCAGAAGAAGATTCAATAGGGTCCTGATTGACATGTAATACATGACCTGATGCCACATCTTAGCAGAAAAAATAAAGGTTAGACATAAAAAGTGTCAAGGATGGTAATTAACCCTTTGGAGACCAAGATGACAATTTTCTCCCCCTGTTCTTTTTATCTTGATAGTTTAAAAGAAAATTGAGTCAAGTTTGAGAGAAGTCAAGCTCTAGTCAGAATAGAGGCGTGCACAGCAAGTGTTTCCAATCATGAGCCACATCGCTTCCAGCTTGTAACAATTATTTTTATCACTCGCACAAACTTAAAGCCATTTGTACATCTCCTCCTTTCTGCAGTGGTACTTAAGATGGACAAAGACGTGCAAAGAAGGGCGGTACTGTGGCATAGCGGTTAGCGTAATGCTATTACAGCGCCAGCGAGCCAGGTTCGATTCCGCCACTGTCTGTAAGGAGTTTGTACATTCTTCCCATGGCTGCGTGGGTTTCCTCCGGGTGCTCCGGTTTCCTCCCACATTCCAAAGGCGTACGGGTTATGAGCTATGGGCATGTTATGTTGGCGTTGGAAGAGTGGCAACACTTGCGGGCTGCCCCCAGCATATTCTCAGTAACGCAAAAAGATGCATTTCACCGTGTGTTTCGATGTATATGTGACTAATAAACATCTTAAATAAACATTTTAAAACCAACAGATGTTCTGCAGTTGTGTAAGGAAGTTTCAATATCTATCCTGAACCTTTGAGTCACTTTGTGGAGTCACAATTGCCTGGAAACTTTTTGGATTAATCCTACCCAGAGAAGTAATACCATTGTTCTGCGCCAAAGTGATGTGAATGGTGAAACATCCTCCTTGAAAGTGAATCCAAATATTCCCCGAACAAAACTCATGTATCAGCTCAATCTAACATAGCTGGATCAGTGTTGAAGAATGATCTGTTTTGTTTCCTTGTAGTTTTACCCTTCGCAAATCCCTCTCTGACTTCCCCTCTCCCTATCTCCGTACTTCTCCATCCCTATAATCCCCAGGGACCTCTATGTTTCTCCAATTTTGATTTCTTGTGCATCTCTGACTTTCATCTTTCCGTCATTGCTGTCAATAACATAGCTGGCAAAGACCACAAGCTCTGTTGTTAAATCTCTCCATCTCTTTATCCTCCTTTAAGATATTTACTATTTCTATTTCTAACATTCTATTTCTAATTATATTTAAAATTTCTAATTCGAGTTCAAACCTATTTCTAACATTCAAACACATAAATTAGGAGCAAGGAATAGACCATTCAGCCCTGTTTAGTCAGAGTAGTACAGCATGGAAACAGGCCATTCGGCCCAACTCATCCATGCTAGTCCCATTTGGCCCATATCCCTCTAAACACCTCCTATCATGTACTTATCCAAATGTCATAAATGTTGTTATTGTATCCATCTCAACCACTTTCTCTGGCAGCTTATTCCATGTACACACCACCCTCTGCGTGAAGAAGTTGTCCTTTGGGTCCTTTTTAAATCTTTCACCTCTCACCTTAAACCTATGCTCTCTAGTTTTTAAGTTCCCCTTCCCTGGGGGAAAAAGACTATGTGCATTCACCCTATGTCCCTCATGATTTTATACACCTCTATAAGGTCACCCCTCAATCTCCTACACTCCAAGGAATAAAGTCCTACCCTGCCCAAGCTCTCCCTATAACTCAGGCCCTCAAGTCCTGACAGCATCCTCAGAAATCTTCTCTGCACTCCAGTTTAATGATGTCTTTCCTAATAATAGGGCGACCAAAACTCTCACCAACATTTGCAACATTTATTAAGATTAGGGCTGATCCAAATGTAACCTCAACTCCCTGGTCTCGTCCACTCATTGTAACCTTTCATCCACTTGCTTATCATATATCTACCTAGTTCTGCCTTAAAAACAAAGACTGAGTTCCAGACTCAAGCATAGTAATCTCCCTATTTTTGTATTCAGTTTCTCCAGCAATAAACAATAACTTTTTGTTAGCCTTCCTAATTACTTGCTCCACCAGTAAACAACCCTTTTGTGAATCAAACACTAGGTCACCCAGATCTCTGTGCATCTCAGGAATCTCTCAGTATTTAGATGACATGCTTTTTGCATGTTTTACTTACCACAATGGACAATTTCACATGTTCCCGCATTATATTCCATTTGCCATATCTTTGCCTATGTTTGTGTCTGCAAATTTTGCAACCATATCTTCAATGCCTTTACCCATGTCATTTATATCAATTGTAAAATGTTGAAGCCAGGAACCAATCCCTGTAACACAGCACAGTACTCTATTTAGGACCTCCTCATCCTTCCTCAGATAGCATGATCACAATTGGGTGCAGTATTCCAACTGTGAGCTATCTTGCACAGGTGCTACAGAGAGTGGTAGGTGCCTGGAACCCACTGCCAGGGAAAGTGGTGGAAGCAGATATGATAGACCATGTGCAGGCAAATGGGATTAGTTTTGATTGGTGTGATGATCAGGACAGACGTCATGGGCTGAAGGGCCTGCTCCTATGTTGTACAGTTCTATGTTCTAACATAACTTCCTTGCATACCCTGCACTTCTACATATCTCAGAATCCCTATGTGCTTTCCTATTCCATGTCTTAACATGTCCCTCCAATGTCATGGATTTCTGGACAAGTACATCCTGCTCCCTTTGTTTCTGTACACTCTTGAGAACTATTCCACTGAGATACCTTGTTCTTGGATTAGAGGGCATGTGCTATCAGGAGAGGCTGGACAAACTTTGGCTCTTTTCTCTGGAGCGGCAGAGGCCAAGGGGTGATCTGTTGGAAGCGTATAAAATTATGAGGGGCATAGATAGGGTGGACAAGCAATATGTTTTTCCCCCATTATTGAGCGATCCAATACTAGAGGGCATGCATTTAAGGTGAGAGGGGGGTAGGTTCAGAACAGACATCAGGGGTACGTTTTTTTACTGAGAGATTGGTGGATGCCTGGAATGTGTTGCCTGATAGGGTGGTGGAGGCAAATTCATTGGGGGCTTTTAAGAGGGGCTTGGATGGGCACATGAATGAGAGGAAAATAGAGGGATATGGGCATTCTGTAGATAAGAGGGAATAGCTATGTCGGCAAAACGTTGTGGGCCGAAGGGCCTGTTCTGTGCTGTACTGTTCTATGTTCTAGCCAGGCAAAAAGACAGCAGGTGTCTTTCCTTCAAGGATAATAGTGAACCCGTTGGACTTTTACTACAATCTGATAGCTGCAAGGTTACTATTAATGACATTGGATTTCTTTTTCCAGATTTATTTAATGAACAACATTTAGTGTACCAGCTGCCTTGGTGGGATTTGAACTCATGTCTCCAGACTATTAGTCCAAGCTTCTGGGTTGCTCGTCCAGTAACATAACCACAATATTCTGTGCTGAATATTGTGATCCCAGTAAAATGAAATAAAATTAAGTTTGGAAATGGAGAAAGAAGCTGAGAGCAGGACCAGGAGAATTTCTTACCTGCCTGTATTCCCCAGAATATAAGCTATTTCCATCATGCACTATCTTTGCTGTTCTCTACAGTTTGGGGTTTGCCTTAGTTCATCAATTACAAAGTCGGTGACATGGTCAATCCTTGGGTGTAAATCAAGGTCCTCATTGTGGTCTCCTCTCTTTAATTGTAGAGAGCAGTGCTCCCTTTTTCTTTTTCACATTGCATCCTTCTTACAATTATTTTGGATCTTTCGTGCTATTTGCTATAAACTCCTAAGCAACTATATCTGAGAGAATCAAAAAGAAGGGTCAATGTTAAGACTCCCAATTGGAAGGAGGTTGCATTTGCTAAACCAAATGGAAAGCACTAGACTGCCACTGAGGGGATATCATTAATTAATCCCAATCAGTCTAATTAGCCTGGTTGCCCTCCATAATCAGATTTATTTGCAATAGTTTTACAGGCTCACCATTGAAAGGGTTACTTGATATGAAAATGAGATTATTTTCAATGAAGCCATCACCAGCAAAGAGGCTGCTAATTAATCAAAGGCAGCCAAGATAGTCTGACAGTTTGCATATTGATTGTGATATAATGAGATTCACTGTGGGGTCTACACCACTAGAATGATAATGTTCTGCAAGTGATCTGCATAAAGGACAGTCCTGAGACTGTCACATTAGACTGCTGCTTATAACCAACAGTTGACCATTTATTCTAATATCTCCGACTGCACTAGACATCCGATTTTGTTTAATAATATTCCTTTGAAGCACTTTGGAATGACTAAATTCATTAAAAGTACTACACACAGAGGTTGTTGTTGTGCACGAGGCTGTATATAAGATATCACCATTCCCAGCCAGTATGGAAATGGTGGGGTAATTCCCTAGTTAATCACATCAGTAAAGTGAGCAACTGGGACTGAGTTTACAAAGATCATTTGTATTGTTGCACGATTCTCTAATCTCTGTATTTTACTGAAATAATAAGTCAAATTTTACACTGCAGTATTAATCCTGCTGCTTTCAGGAGAATTTTTCTGGTCATGAGTTTGGAAACTCTACCAGTTAAAACTATCCTGCCTCTACCTCCAATATATTGTCTGATACAATGGTGCCAGTATTAATTCTGCTTGTGGAGGAAGAGGTTTTCGAACTGACCCATGCACTAAAATTAAAATGCAGTGTGAAGAAAAGTGCAAACCCACACCACATCCAACTGCCATTGTACCAAGCTCCTTTAAACTAAAACATACCCCAGAGACTGTCATGGCAATTACGGTGCTTTCATTTCTGGTATGTGGATCTTCAATGGTCCTGAGTTAGAAATGGATCTCCCCATCAGAAAGATGCTTGGTGGCTCTGCAGTAGAAATGAAATATAAATAGAACTTGTCTCATTATGATGACAGGAAAGCTGAAAACTGCAGCAAAACAAAAGGTTCTGCGCTATTTATGCGCAGAACAGCCTCTTAACACGAACACATTTGGATAATTTCAGCCACATGGGAAGAGAAACAACAGATTCAAAGAGTAGGTTCCCCTGTCATTGAGAGCAGCCATTAACTACTCTAGAGAGATCATTAGCCATCTCCTTGTCATCAGTTGTCATGCTACTTGCTGCTAGAGGCTCAGTCTAACACACTGCTGAATTCAATCTACTCTAACATTAATTTCCATACAATTTGTGTAATCCAAAACTACAGCAGTCTCTGCATAAATCATTATTTGAATGTTAACTCCACAGCACTGAGGGACTTGTTGTTATTTTGAAAAGCTATATTAAGCAGAAGCACTGAATGCTTAATGCATTTTATTAAATTTACTGAGAAAATGAAGTAGATTCAGAAATATTAGACTGAAGCTGTGGTACTGGGTGAGTGCTGTTCTGTCAGAGGTGCTATCCTTTGGAAAAAGACACTACGCTCTATTAGGTTAAAAATATTTATTGACCGTATTGAAGAAAATAACTCTGCTGGGGGCTGTCATGGACCCAATGTGACAAATAGCCTCATGTTACATCATAATAGCTCAATAGGGACATGATCTGCATACTTCTGGAAACAAAGGGGAAAAACAGAGGAATTCTCCTGATAACTACATCAATATTTATCCATCAGCCAACACCCAAAACAGACAAATGGTCGATTATTTCAGTGCTGCACATGGGAGCTTCCTTGCATAAAATGCCTGCTATGTTGCTAACATAACACTGACAAAAACATAACCTGATGGTGGAACTCAACAGGTCGAGCAGCATCTGTGTGGGGTGGGTTGGGTGGGGGGAGGGGAAAGAGGACATTTGTCATCCTGCATTCCAGCATTTGCAGTCTCTTGTGTCTCCATACCACTAACAAAACCTCTTCATTGGATGTAAAGCACACTGTGAAAAGTTGTGGAAGCTGCTATATAAATTCAAGATTTTCTAATTGGTATTGGTTTGGTTGTTTTATTATTATTGTCACTTGTACCGAGGTAAAGTGAAAAACTTGTCTTGCATACTGATTGTACAGGTCAATTCATTACACAGTGCATTTACATTGGGTTAGTACAGATTGCATTGATGTAGTACAGGTAAAAACAATAACAGTACAGAGTGAAGTGTCACAGTTACAGAGAAAGTGCAGTGCAATAACGTGCAAGGTCACAACAAGGTAGATCGTGAGGTCAGAGTCCATCTCATCGTATAAGGGTACCTCATCAAATAGTTGCAAGGCTTTCCAACCAGTTTAACATTGATCACTACTATATGAGCCTTCCTTCAGCAGCAGCTTTGATGATGAGACTTGGTGATCCCCAATGGTGGAAGCCTCTCTCCCGATGGTGGAAGTTTTATGCTTAGAAATTGGACCCACTTATGCAGTTTTTACACGATTTACTCATTAAAAACATGTTAGGTTACCCCAGAGATCAGTTCCAGGTCGATAAGTGATTAGGAGAAAATTGTCTCCAGCACAGTATATGAAGCTCCCAGAGGAAGTGGTGGAACATAGAACAGTACAACACAGAACAGGCCCTTCGGCCCACAAAGTTGTGCCGACATAGCTAATTCCTCCCACCTACAGAATACCTACATCCCTCTATTTTCCTCTCATTCATATGCCTATCCAAGCCCCTCTTAAAAGCCCCCAATAAACTTGCCTCCACCACCCTATCAGGCAACACAATCCAGGCATCCACCCCGAGTAAAAAAATGTACCCCTCACGTCTGTTCTGAACCTACCCCCCTCACCCTAAATGCATGCCCTCTGGTATTGGATTGCTCAATAATGGGAAAAAGATATTGCTTGTCCACCCTATCTATGCTCCTCATAATTTTATACACTTCCAACAGATCACCCCTCGGCCTCTGCCGCTCCAGAGAGAAAAGCCCAAGTTTGTCCAGCCTCTCCTGATGGCTCATGCCCTCCAATCCAGGCAGCATCCTGGTAAACCTCCTCTGCACTCTCTTTAAAGCCTCAATATCTTTCCTGTAGTGAGGTGACCAGAACTGCACGTAATACTCTAAATGCGGCCTAATCAGAGTTCTGTAGAGATGCATCATAACTTCTTGACTCCTATACTCAATACCTCGATTAATGAAAGCAAGCATCCCATTAGCCTTCTTAACCACCCTAGCTACCGTGTAGCCACTTTCAATGAGCCATGGACTTGCACCCCAAGACCTCTCTACTCTTCAACATTGTTAAGGGTCTTGCCCTTAAGAGTGTACTGCCTCTTGACATTAGTCCTACCAAGGTGCAACACCTCACATTTATCCAGGTTAAACTCCACCTGCATTTCTCTGCCCACATCTGCAACTGATCTATATCCCGCTGCATCTGTCGCCAGTCTACTTGGTAGCGTCTGCAAATTTACTAACCCACCCATCAACATACTCATCCAGATCATTTATGTACATCACAAACAGCAGAGGCAGGTATAATTGCAGTACTTAAAATACACTTCCATAGGTTCATGGAGAAGAAAGGTTTAGAAGGATGTGAGCCAAATGCAAGCAAATGGGATTATCTTAGATTGGCACCTTGGTCGGCATGGATGATTTGGGCTGAAGGGCCTGTCTCCAAGCTGTATAACTCTATGACTTGTGTGCATGATTGCTCTTAGTACGGCTGATGTTTGTCAGACAGGCAGCTATTGATGTCTATACTCCTGCGCTGCTGCTTCCCACACTGCTGACAGATATTGGAACTTTTTGGAGAAGGTAGCTTTATTAGTCACGTGTACATTGAAACACACAGTGAAATGCATCTTTTGCTTAGAGTGTTCTGGGGGGCAGCCCGCAAGTGTCGCCACTCTTCCAGCGCCAACATAGCACGCCCACAACTTCCTAACCCGTACGTCTTTGGAATGTGGGAGGAAACCGGAGAACCCGGAGGAAACCCACGCAGACACGGGGAGAACGTACAAACTCCTTACAGACAGTGGCGGGAATTGAACCTGGGTCTCTGGCACTGTAATAGCATTACACTAACCGCTGCACTACCGTGCCTGCCCTTTGCTGTTCACTCACTAAAAACCAGGAGCAGATAGTGCAGGGTTCAGGAGTGAGACAGCAACAAAAGGATCAGCACAGTCACACTGATGTCCTGCTCATAGCAACGCTGCTTCACTCTTCAATGATCAGTATCACATTAGATAATTCAGTGGAACTCCTCTCTCTTCTCCCATCCTCTTCCAAGGGATTGACGCTGAGTTGCAACCACCGGCCCATTGATATCATGCATCTCACAGAGGCTTGGGACCGCTCTCGGGATGGGAGTCGATGGGGGCATTTCATCAGGTTGGGGAGGGGCCCAGATGCACTGGAGGGCACTGCCTTCTCCCCACCAACTCCACCATATTTTCCTTTGCCTTCATGGCAGCCACTGTGGCTGCCATAGGGAAAGTTCACCAAGTGCTGACTCACTCCCCGGTAGACAGTACGGCAGCCATTCAGCAGCATGAGCTCTGTATAAAGTTCCTTAAGTGAAGTACGCAGCACCTGTTTCAGTGTGTGGATCGATATCCAAAACACCATGCTGCTGCCTTACACGCATTATGGCCCAATTTTGCATCAAAAGAGAGCGGAATCCAATTTTCAGCCAAGGTTTTTGTTCTTTAAACATTAGTGAGGAAGGAACTTGAGCAAACAAGGCATCAAACTACCAACTGCACTTTGCCACTTTGTGCATCATAGCTCTGTGATGTCAGATGCCAAAGGTACCCCCCATCGACAAGCCAGCGGGTCTCCAAGTCAGGAGGAGTGCAGGCGGGGGTGGTACTAATTAATCAAAAAGTGACTGGTTAACTTAAGTGCCAGGCAACAGCTTTTATTCTTTCAAAACTGCTTCATGAAGTGCCTCCTTTGAGGGTTGGGTTGAATTGTTTCTCTCTGTGGAGCCATTACAAAACGCCATTTGTTTATGCAGGAAATTCCCTTCCCACATACCAAGCAGGCTTCTTTCTTTCTTGACAGGATGTGGCAATGAGAGGAGCTCCGCGTGCCCCACAATCCGAAATCCGAAAATAGATTGAACCTTCTCCAGCCTGAGACAGGCTACAAGGCTTCATGTCACACCAAGTCGAGTTTATTCTCATGTGCACAAGTACGGTGAGGTACAGGTGCGATGAAAAGCTTGCTTGCAGCAGTATCACAGACGACACCACACAGAACATAAACTTTTCCTTTTTTGTGCCTGGTCCATCATGAACAGAGAGAGCTTGCATGGGACCGTGTGAGGTGCATGTTTACAAAAAGCCAAAGCCCACCTCCAGGCCATACAGGCATTTTAGGTTTGTGTCATGGGTGATTGTTGAGCAGAGCGACCTGGTAGCACCCATCTCCTCTCCAAGTGGAGAAAAGTATCAGAAACAGGTCCACACAGCCTCTTGAGACTGTTCCATCACGCAATAGAATCATGACTGAACTGAACCTGCCCTCATCTCCACTCTCCTGCCTATTCCCCATAGCCTTTGATTGCTATACAGCTCAAAAATCTGTCTCAACCTTGGATATACTGAGTAAACTCAGCCTCCACAGCTCTCTGGAAAACACTCAAAGAGAAGTCAGGAAAATAGGAGTAGGAGATAGACAACAGCCCCCCAAACCTGCCCTGCTAAACAACTACTTCCCTTCAACCATTCGGTTCTTGAACCAACCAGCAAAACCCTAATCACTACAGTATAGCAACACTATGACCACTTTGATCACTTTGGACTAAAATGAACTTCGTTTTTTTTGCACTAATTATGTTCTTTCTTATAAAAATTAAACATAAATTATACACAATTTATGTTTTTCTTGTGAATGCTGTTTATACGATGCTCTGTGCCTGTGATGCTGCTGCAAGTAAGTTTTTCATTGCACCTGTGCATACATGTACTTGTGCATATGACAATAAACTCGACTTTGGACTTTGCTGTTCAGTATGACCATGGCTGATCTGCTCCAGGCCTCATCGCCTCTTCTGTACTAGTCTAAGTTAAAAAGGATACAGAGGCAGGTTATCTTAATTTAGTCATTCAAAGGATGTGGACAACACTTGAAAACTCAGCAGTCATACAATGTAATTGCCTCCTCCTTAGCCTCACACCTTGTTAGATCATTTTCAGTGAGCTTTTCAAGTTAACCACACTGGCAGTCACAAACAGAGCAGATTGGGTAAAGAGCATCAGTGAACTGGATGGGTTTTTAACAACAATCCAGTGTTCACCACCTTCTCACTCCATTTGCTTAATTACTTGAATTTAAGCTCCTGTAGATGATACCACCATAGTGGGCAGCATCTTAAATAATGATGAGTCGGAGTACAGGAAGGAGATAGAGAGCTTAGTGGAATGGTGTCATGACAACAACCTTTCCCTCAATGTCAACAAAACAAAAGAGCTGACCATTGACTTCAGGAAAGGGGGCGGTGTACACGCACCTGTCTATATCAATGGTGCTGAGGTCAAGAGGGTTGAGAGTTTCAAATTCCTAGGAGTGAACATCACCAATAGCTTGTCCTGGTCCAAACATGTACTGTAGACACCACGGCCAAGAAAGCTCACCAGTACCTCTACTTCCTCAGGAGGCTAAAGAAATTTGGTATGTCCCCCTTGCCACTCACCAACTTTTATCAATGCACCATAGAAAGCATCTGATCTGGATGCATCACAGCTTGGTATGGCAACTGCTCTGCCCAAGACCGCAAGAAACTGCAGAGAGTTGTGGACGCAGCTCAGCACATCATGGAAAACAGTCTCCCCGCCATTGACTCTGTCTGTACTTCTCGCTGCCTCGGTAAAGCAACTAGCATAATCAAAGACCCCACCCACCCGGGACATTCTCTCTTCTCTCCTCTCCCATCAGGCAGAAGATACAAAAGTCTGAAAGCACGTATCGCCAGGCTCAAGGACAACTTTTATCCCGCTGGTATAAGACTATTGAATGGTTCCCTAGTACAATAAAATGGACTCTTGACCTCACAATCTATCTTGTTGTGACCTTGCACCTTATTGTCTACCTGCACTGCACTTTCTCTGTAGTTGAGACTCTTTACTCTGCATTCTGTATTGTTTTACCCTGTACTGCATCAATGCACTGTGTAATGAATTGATCTGTCTGAATGGTATGCAAGACAGGTGTTTCACTGTTACCTTGGTGCAAGTGACAATAATAAACTAATTCCAATTCCACTTCCAGTTGCCATGATGGAATTCAAAGTCATGTCTCCTTTCAATAGCCCAGACCTCTACTGATCCAGTACTTTAACCAGAATGCTCCAACACACTAACATCTCATAAAGGGCACCTGAAAATTCCCCTAAAGTTAATTCCCATCATCAGGAGTTAAGTTCTTCCAGTTTGCAGGCAGACACGAGACCAGTGTTGTAAACTGCATTCAATGCTTATTTGTTTAACAATTGGCAGCAAGTTATTTTTCTGCATTAGCGGGATTAAACTGGGCCTGACCTCTCTTAATCTTGTAACTGCATTTTAGCACCAATCTCAGCACCATAGCCAGATTAAATGTTTCAAGTGGACTCGCTCTACATTAGGATCCAAGATTGTGCAGGTCTGTATAACTCATTTTACTTCATAATAATAATCAGTGCTAATTAATTGCAGTACCAGAAGTGAGACAGATGTTACTGTAAAAGCTGGGCACTGTTTTCAACAAAGATAAGGCAAACTATCTCACTTGACACTGCAGAGTCCTCCACACTAACAACTAAAGATTTGAGACAACATTGGATGAGCTGTACAAACAATAGCCTAATATAGTCATATTCAAAGTACTGTAACTAGCAGCCACTGTCTCAAGCTCCACAATCGCCATCAACCTTTGACCAGAAGTGCCAAGTGAATCACATATTTCAGCCTCCTCCTGAGGTCCTTCACCATAAAAGTAACCGGTCTTCAGCTAATTTATTCACACCATGATCTCACAAACTGTAGTGCTTCACACCATTGCCTACAACATCATTTGCTCCAACCTTGACTCAGCCCTATTGCTACTGAAACTTTCAACCATGCCTTTTTCAACCCCACACAGAACTATTCCAAAGCAGTACTTGGCTGCTTCCATTCCCCTAAGCCACTCTGCTGCCCATATCCTATGCTGCAGTAAAGCTATTCGTTTATCATCCCTATCCTCACTGATGTATAGTGTGTCTCCCCTTCCTATTTCTACTGGACCCATTCTCCTTTCATTCCTGCACATCAGCCAGTAGTAATTTTCTGTTTGTCTCACGTTTCCTGATAAACGCCTCCTTTATGTTTGGTGCCCACTTGCTTATCTTACAGTGTTTGTTCAATTCTCTCTCTCTCTCATTCTGACCCTTATCATAACATCCTAGAGAATCATAGAAAGTGTATGTCACTGAAGGAGGCTATTCAGCCCATTATGTCTGCACTGGTCAAAAAATAGAGCTACCCAGCCTAATCCTACCCTCAAGCACTAGGTCCATTGCCCTACAGGCCGTGGCTCTGCAGGTCATAGCTCTTTAAGTACACGTCCAAATCCTTTTTAAATACAGTGAGGGTTTTTGCCTCTACCATTCATTCAGGCAATGAGCAGCATTTTAAATAAAAGATATTTTTCTTCATCGTTCTACTATTTATTTTAAATCTATCCTCCCATTATCCTTCAGGTACAGAAAATAGTTTGTTCCTAGTTACGCTAAGATCCATCATAATTTCTTACAACTCAGTTAAGTCTCACCTTAATCAACTCTTTTCCAGGGAAAACAACTCCATCACCATCCCTGGCAGCACATTCCAGGCACCTACCACTCTGTAAAAAAAAACTTACCCCACACATCTTTAAATTTTTCCCCTCTCACCTTAAATACATGTCCTCCAGTACTTGACATTTCTACCCTTGGAAAAAGATTCTGATTATCTACCCTATCTATGCCCCTCACAATATTATAAACTTCTATCAGGTCTCCCCTCAGCCTCTGACACTCCAGAGAAAACAATCCAAGTTTGTCCAGCCTCATAGCTTATACCCTCTAGGCCAGGCGGCATCCTGGTAAGCCTCTTCTGTACCCTTTCCAAAGTCCCTACATCCTTCCTGTAATGGGGTGACCAGAAGTGCGGCTTAACCAAAGTTTTTATATAGCTGCAACATGACTTCTTGACTCTTATACTTAATGCCCCAACCAACAAAGGCATAGTTCTACACACTATAGTCATTATGTGCACCTCTTCGAAAATCTCAACTTCCTTAATTGAAACATAAGGAAACCTGTGGTCTATGGATTATTTGTACAGCCTAAGTAGGCACATCAGGTTCAGTACTGACCCAGACTGGAAAATCCATGTTCCTAGAAAAATCAGGAAAAGATTGGAGTACAGAGCAGGCTAATTAGATAGATACAGTTCAACATTACCCAAGTGCTGGCACAATGCTAAATAATCAGATCACATAGCGAGGAATCACAGAGCAGAAATGTGTTTCTGAGCCAGAAAGACTATCAGGTTCTTGGATATTAACCATTGAAATATTCCTCTGGAATTAAACTGAAAAAAAACGAGAGCAAGTTGCAAAATGGAACTCATTTCCATGCATGTGTCCCTCATTAAATGGACTTGTGGTTTGGGAGTGCAGTACAGAATGAAATACTTATGAAATTAGTGAGCAAAATTTAGTGCACACAAGAAATTCCTTTGTTTAGTTCAAAAGTGGCATTAATAGATTAGGTTGTTACACAGCAGGATTTCACAGTTTACAGAGTCACTACTGCAACTAAAATATATTTCACCCTTAATATAACATTAACATTCCAAGGCACTTCAAAGGACTACTTTCCAACAAAAAAAATTAATGCTAAAACTCAAGGGGATATGAGAGCAGATGATAAGAATGTGCTCAGATTGGTTTTAAAGAAGCTTCTTAAAGAGCTGAAAAATGGTTTAGGGAGGGTCTCCAGAGTTTAGTGTTCCCTCAGTTGAAGGCATGGATGCCAATCATGGAGCAATTCAATTCAAGAATGAGAAAGAGGCCAGATCTGGAGGAGTGCAGTGATCTTGAGGGTGGTAGGGCTAGAGGAGGTTATAGAGAAAGTGAAGAGGAAGAGGGGAACTGGATGGATCTATGATCCAAGGGCACAGCCTCAGAATAAAGGAAAGTCCCTTTAAAAGTGAGATAAGGAGGAATTTCTTCAGCCAGAGGGTGGTGAATGTGGAATTCGTTGCCACAGAGGGCTGTGGAGGTCAAGTCATTTGGTGTATCTAAGACAGAGATTGAATGGTAAGGGGGTTAAGGGTTACAAGGAGAAGGCAGGAGAATGGGGTTGAAAAATAATTCAGCCATGATTGAATGGCAGAGCAGACTCGATGGGCCAAATGGCCTAATTCTGCTCCTAGGTCTCATGGAAAATCAGGATGAAAACCTTAAAATCAGGACATTGTACAACCAGGATTAAGTGCGATGAGTGAGCACCTCAAGCACTGAATGACGTTTCCCAGCAGACCTTCAATGCCCTGAGTGAATGAGGGAAAGTAATTGTAATGTCAACACTGACTGTGACGTAAAGATCGGGGTTATTTTCTTCCTGTCTCATTCTGTCCACCCTCCATTTTCCTTCCACTGACCACTAACAACAAGAATCCAAGAGTGAAAAGATTCACATTCATATCAAAGCTCTTAAAAAACTGCCCCAAACTGCTTTGCATTCAGTGAATTACTTTGGAGTGTGGTGACTCAGGTTATGTAGGATGCTGAGATGATCTCACAGGTCACAATGCCATGAATGACCAGCTTGTCCAAAGGAGGAGGAGAAGGAGTCCACCTTCCACATTTTCACCCCCAACCCTCACCAAACCCCACTGCACAGCCCCAAGTCCTCCCCCTGCCCTCCCTCACTTTTCATCTCTGAGAGAAAGGACATCATTCCCTCAGCAACACAATAGGCTGGGCAGCAATGTGGCTCAAGGCAAGGGGAGGTGGCGTGGGGTGGGGTGGGGAGGGAAAGAAGAGTGGAGGGGAGGCTAGCCTTGGATCAGTGCTGCACCAAAACCCACAGGGCCTCCATTTCCCATATTGTTCCTCCAACTCCATGCACCCCACTGTATCTAAGCCCTCAGGGTCTTCCTCAAGCCACCTTAACATCTTTCAGATGATATGTTAAACCAAGGCCTCGCCTGCTATATCAGGTGGACATCAAATGATCTCAAGGCACTATTTCAGGAACCGTCAATAGCCTCTCACCAGTTTGATGAGATGACATCAACTTGAAACATTTCTGTTTCTCCACAGATGCTGACTCACTTACAGAGCATTTTCTGTTTTTATTTCAGATTTCCAGCAGCTGCAGTATTTTAGTTACAAGTTATGTCTTGTCTAATATTTCAAAGTCAAAGTCAAGTGTGCAGAGGTGCAATGAAAAACTTAATTGCAGCATCACAGGCACAGAGCATTAGGGACACAACATTCACAAGAAAAATATTAATTAAACATAAATTATACAAAATTATACAGAAAAAAATTATACAAAATTATACAAAAAAAACAGAGATAGAGTGGCCAGCCAGCGCCTCTTTCCCAGGGCACCAATGCTCAATACAAGAGGGCATGGCTTTAAGGTAATGGGTGGGAAGTTCAAAGGAGACGTCAGAGGGAGGTTTTTCACCCAGAGAGTGGTTGGTGCATGGAATGCGCTACCGGGGGTGGTGGTGGAGGCTGATACATTGGGAAAGTTCAAGAGATTGTTAGATAAGCATATGGAGGAATTTAAGATAGAGGGATATATGGGAGGAAGGGGTTAGATAGTCTCCGGAGTGGTTTGGTCAGCACAACTTGGTGGGCCGAAGCGCCTGTATTGTGCTGTATTGGTGCTATGGTTTTATAGTAAAATTATAACAAAATAAAAGTCCATTGCAGTGCAAAGTGGTCATAGTGTTGCTACACTGAGCTATTGATTAGGGTTGTGCAGGTTGGTTCACGAACCGGGTGGTTGAAGGGAAGTAGCTGTTCCTGAACCTGGTGGTGTGGGACTTCAGGCTTCTGTACCTCCTGCCTGATGGTAGCTGCAAGAAGATGGATGGTGGGGATCTTTGATGATGGATGTTGTTTTCTTGACGCAGCACCTCCTGTAGATACTACCGATGGTGGGGAGAGATGTGCCCGTGATGTATTGGCTGAATCCACTGCTCTGCAGCTTTTTACGTTCCTGCGCATTCAAACTTCCCTACCAGTCCATTTATGTGCTGGGCCCAGAACAGATCATCTGATATATTAACACCCAGGAATTTAAGGCTGCTGATGCTCTCCACTACTGACCCACCAATGTAGACTGGCACATGTTTGTACTCCTTCCCATTCCTAAAGTCAACAATCAGCTCTTTAGTTTTACTGATGTTGAGCGAGAGGTTGTTGTCGCAGCACCGCTCAACCAGGTGTCCTATCTCGTTCCTGTATGCTGACTCATCACCACCTGTGATTCCCTCAACAACAGTAGTGTCGTCAGTGAATTTGTCTTTATGGCATTTGTCCCTTGATTGGAGACAGAAGAGACTGCAGATTCTGGAATCTAGAGCAACAAGCAAGAAGCTAGAGGAACTTGGCAGGTCAGGCAGCATCTGTGGAGGGAAACCTTCATCTGGAGTCCAGATGAAGCGTCTCTACTCAAAACGTCAACTGTCCATTTCCCTCCATTGATGCTGCCTGACCTGCTGAATTCTTCCAGCTTCTTGTTTGTTTGTCCCTTGATTGACAGCTTCAGACCAGATTCCGAACATTATCGTATTGTATGTGGGAGCCAACTGTGTGCAGATTGACCACAGGTTTCACAGCCACCAGACTTTAGGAGCATCTCATCAGCTGCAAGTGCTGCAAGACATTCTGAAAGTGATTTGAAAGGTGCAACTCAAGGCCTTTCTTTAGCTCACAAAGGAAGGAGAGCCATTTGGCTCTTTAGGAGCTGCTGTCACTTCAGTGAGGTTTGGGAAGAAGAGTTGGATATTACTCAGATAAGCCAGTCCAGGTATCAAGTTTGGAGTTGGAGTGAATACCTGTAACCTGGCTCACATTCTGCCTGTAAAGTAACAACAGACAATATAGACTCACTGTTGCATCTATCACTCTACCAGCCAAGACGAGTGAGCTGGAACCAGCTGGGCCTTGCGATCGAGCGTTTAAACATAAATAAAAGCAATGATCTCAGAAAGAGTGTTAAATTAGACCTGAAATGCATAAATAAATCATACAGCTGGTTTAACGGCCATTGGCAAAATTGCAAAGGTTACATCATGAGATAGTCTCGTGCAGAGATTTACACATGTGTATAGTGGGTGAAAGGTGAATTTGGCTGGAGTGGGTATCTTGCAGCATGTGCCATTACAATTTTTCCTGCTTTCTGTTGCTGAATACAAGCCCCGACTTTCTCCGGTGACTTTAATGTCCAAATGCAGCAAGCTATTTAAAAGGTGTGGAGAGGCTGGGGATGAGTGCCATTGTGTGAACAAACAGGGCAGCGGAAATCAACCAGGTGGTAATGGCGATTTGCATTTCCCGCTGTATTTCTCCTGTGCCTGAACTGATGGCTGTCAGAAACTTACTGTTACAGCAAGATTTAGGAAAAGAGTTTGTTAATTCCGTGTGTGTCAGGGACAAACGCAGGGCACAGGAACACTGAAGGGAATCAACACATACACCTTCTCTTCATCAATCAGGCACTTAATTGATCCAGCAACTTCATGTTTCCCCAAGATTATGAAGATCCTTTCAAGGCTATGTTCTATATGAGGCAAATTGAAACTAAATGGATTGTTAAAGCTCTATTTATGTTTTGCCATTTTAAGCAAGTTGTATATCGGGTCTGAAGTACCCCTGAGTCGCCAGGTATGGTAACAGTGATTGACAGAAGCCCAGTTGCAAACCAACTCCAGGACCATGTCCAAAGCACATGTGCATGAGCATGGTGCAATTCTATGTGGGAATATGGGAGCATTGTTTGTTCTAATTGGAATCCAAGGTTTGGATTCAGAACCTGAGGAGCAGTGATATTATCAATAAATTCATTGAGCATCACCAGCTTCCAGCTGTGGTGACACTGAGGCTGCCAACTTTTCGTTGTTAAGAGGAGACAAGATGGTGGATCAAAACCTAAGACAGTACATACTCAAACATAATTACGGAGACAATGCAGAATTCAGTGTTCAATAACTGAGACAGTGCAAACTTCAGGCAAATGTGAGTGAAAATTTCAGGATCAATAACAGAGAAGGAATAGAATCCATGATCAAGAAAATGCAGATTGTTGGATCTATAACCATGACAGAGTAAACTTCAGGTTCAATAACAGAGAGACTGTTGAATTCAGGATCACTAATGCAGACAATGCAGTCTCCTGGATCAATAAGCACAACGGCACAGACTTCCAGATCAATACAGCACAGACTCCTGAACCCGTAATGGAAACAGTGCAGACTTGCAGCTCTGTAATGGAAACAGCGCAGATTCCCAGCCCTGTAATGGAAACAGCATAGACTCCCAGCCCTGTAATGGAAACAGTGCAGACTCCTGGATCACTAACCAAAAGAAAGAAGTCCTGGGTCAGGTACTGTCAATGCATTCTCATGATCAATAGTGCAGAACGCAAAATCAATAACAGAGACTATGCAGACTTCAGAATCAAGAACCAAGACAAGAAAGACTTGAGGATCACTAACCGAGACAGCGGAAACTCCGGGAACACTAACCAAGACAGACAGGAGTGGCATGGTGGCACAGTAGAATCATGACTGGGGGTGCTGTCTGTGCGGAGCATGTGTGTGACTGTGGAGGTTTCCCAATTTCCTTTCACATCCTAGAAATGTGCTGGTAGGTTAATTAACACTAGTGGTAACGTGCGGTGGTAAGTAAGTGTCAAAAGAATCAATAACCAAGAGTTCAGACTTGGGGATTAATGACTGAGACAAAGCAATCTCAAGAATCTATGGTCAAGACAGAGCAGGATCAGTAACCGAAACGGAGCAAATTCCAGGATCAATAACCAATAATGTACAGATTCTAGGATAAATGACCAAGACAGAGCTGAACCCAGGATCAATAACTGAGACAGAGCAGCCTCCCCAGCCAATAATTGAGACAGTGCCAACACCAGCATCAACAACAAAGAAGTAACTGAATCTGGAATCAATAACAGAGGTGTTGCAACCTCTCGGATCAATAATCTAGACAGTGAAGTCACCAGTGTCAGGGTGGATATGCCAGGGCCAATAGATGAGACAGAGCAATATTCAGGATCAATAACTGAGACAGGGCAGTCTCCAGGGTCAATAACTGGGACTATATAGATCGCATGATCAATAACCAAGAGATTGCTTGATGCCAAATCAATAATAGAGACAGAGCAGACACTAGGATTAATAACCAAGACAGCACAGACTCCAGAATCAAAAGCTGAGTCAATGCAGGCTCTCAGATCAATAACTCTCAAGAATCCAGGATCAATAACAAAGACAGAACAGGGTTCAAGATCAATAATGAAGGCTGTGCAGAATCCAGGATTAATATTTGAGGCAAAGCTGACTCTAGGATCAATAACTTAAACAATGCAGTTCCTATGATCAATAACTGTCTAGAATCCTGGATAGATCCTAGAATCTGGACAGATTCTAGACAGAGCAGAGCTGAGACAGAGCAGACTCCAGGATTAATCGTGGAGAGCAGACAGACCACAGGATCAGTCACAGAGGATTCAGACTCCAGGATCTATTACTGGGTCAGTGCAGATGACACAATCAATAATGAACAAGTGTTGAATCCAGATTAAATAATTGCAGTCTGTGCAGTATCTAGGATCAATGAGCAAGAGATAGCACACTCTAGGATCAATACCAATACAGTGCAGACTTGAGGCTGAATCCTGAGTTGGACAATATTACAGTCACCATGTGCAGGATCCCTACCAATAAAGGCATTGCTGCAGGAACAAATGTCAGATCTAATGCTGATACAGGTACTCTCTCCAGCTCCCATTTCATTACACACTTGGACATTTGTCCAGAATCAATAAACACACCGAGTCCAGGTGTAACATCAGTTCAGTCCTATTCCCACGGCTAATCCCAATACAAGCACTGACTTCAGATGGAATTCTAACAGATTCTGGAGCCTAAATCAAGGTTTCCTGCTGTCCTTTCCACTTCTCCTGTTAGTTTCAATGTGATACTTTGAGTATCTTCCATATGTCTTACAATCTATTGACCAATATCTTACTTTATAATCGGATAAGAACACAATGTGGCATTAAAAAAAAGCATTATAATGGCTCACGCTGTCCTCTCACTAAAATGTGACCATGCTGAGATTGCCAAGAAGTCTCCTGTCATAAATGTTCTTAAGCCAAGACTGTTGGTGTGTGGTAGGTTGAGAGTGAGGCAGAAAGCAGAGTGACAGCACAAACCATGGCAGCGAATGCCAAGTTTAGAAATGACCTTCTGCTACCTGTTATCTTCTGTATTACGATTCTATTTTTGTGTTTTTTAAAAATTATTTTAATTCTTTTTCTCCCTCTCAGAATAACAGCACATGTCACAGCATGACAACTGGGTCTTGCACTAAAGGAGGGCCATCTATTATAGAGGGGACAGCAAGTTCCTGGTTATTAAAGGCAGGTTATTTCTCTGCAATGTCACTTTGCAGTTTCCTATCAAAGCAGCACAAGTGTAACATGGGCTTGGTTCTCTTCTGATACAGCTCTCCCTCCCACTTAATGCCATTTGTTACTGCTTTTCTTTGAAACTGCCATGCTCTGCCTAATTCATTTTCGCCCCATCAAGATAAACACAGTGCTGGATTACCATGGTTGCCAACAAACACGAGCACAACAAAAACTTAGAACAACAATGACGCACACCAAAACATGGATCGCACATTTACATTGGATCAGTGAAAAATCTCACTGAGCTCCAGCTGGATCAGATCTCTTCCAGCTTCGGGAAGAAGGTTAAGGAAGGACAAAAGGCACAGTTGATCAAATGGGCTTGGATTTTTTTTACAGGGCGTAGGAACTTGTGCTGAAATGGTGCTGCAGAGTGAACCTGCGCTGGTTTGTTCCAGAATCACGCGGGAAAAGAAGCTTTGCACATGCATGGCTATGTTGTGAGTGGCCGCCCTTCCACAGTCTCTACTGTGCTTGCACAGGATAATCATACATAATGTATCCGAGGTACATTCTTGCCTGTGCAAATTCTGGCCACAGCGGGAGTTCCTAAAACAATAGGTTTCCAATGGGAACAGCTGCTGTGAATTGTGGAGCAACACACAAAGTTCTGGAGGAACTCGGGGGGTCAGGCAGCATTTGTGGAGGGATGTTTTGGGTTGAGACCCTTCATCTGGATTGAAAGATAGAGGGGAGATAGTCAGTATAAAAAGGTGGAGGGAAGGGGTGGAGCAAGAGCTGGCAGGTGATAGGTGGATCCAGGTGAGGGGGGGGCAGGGGTTGAGGAGGGAGGGGGAAGAGTGGGAATGACGGGAGCCGGAAGGTGGAAGTGATAAAGGGATAAAGAAGATGGAATCTGATAGGAGGGGAAGGTGGAGCACGGTAGTGTAGCGATTAGCGTAATGTTATTACAGCGCCAGCGACCCGGGTTCAATTCCGGCCGCTGTCTGTAAGGAGTTTGTACGTTCTCCCCGTGACTGCGTGGGTTTCCTCTGGGTGCTCCAGATTCCTCCCACATTCCAAAGACGTACGGGTTAGGAAGCTGTGGGCACGCTATGTTGGTGACACTTGCGGGCTGCCCCCAGAACACTCTACGCAAAGATGCATTTCACTGTGTGTTCCGATGTACATGTGACTGATAAAGAAATCTTATCTTATAAGGGGACGGGAGTGAGGAGGGGAAGCAGTGGGAGGAGTGTGTGGGTAATGGGCAGGTGGAGAGGGTGGGGGGAGGGGAAAGAGTTGGGGTGATGAGGCCCAGGTGGATCTGGAGGAGAGGGAAAAAAAAGGAAAGGGACAGAGGGGAACGGTTACTGGAAGTTTGAGAATTTGATGTTCATGCCTCCAGGTTTGTGAGTTGTGAAGCAGATATTGGGCACGGCAGGAGAGACACGGGAGTGAACACACTGCTTCTCGAACACTTGATCAGATGTTATGGCAGGGGAAGACAATAAGTGAAGCAAGGATCAGAATATTCTGTCCTACTCTTAGGAAAGAAGATGACACCTTCAAAATGAGGACATGCGGTACCTGGTTAGTCATACACCAGAGACCTGTCCTGTGTATCAGACACCTCAACGGAGAGTCAGGTAAGGACAGGCCCTTGTTGACCTGCTACCTACTATTATGCTCTATTTTCCTGGCTGCAGCACATCATACACGTGTCCTCCTCAAACATACAACACATGGTGATTGACTTTGTTGCCATGCACCTAGTGGCCTTCATGTACGGGAGTGTTACGTGCACAGAGATATGCGATTCAACCTCCCACCCTGCCCTGCATGGGCTCCCACAGCTGAGCCCATTGGTTGTAACATTTCTGTTCAATGAAGCATTAGGCAGGAACTAGGGAGAATTAATTGGGAACAGCTGTTTTTGGGCAATTCCACATCAGACGTGTGGAGGGTGTTTAAATACCAACTGCATGGAGTACAGGACAGGTATGATCCAGTAAGAAGGAAGGACAAGGATGGCAAGGTAAGAGAACCTTGGATGTCGAGAGAGGTGGGGAATGTAGTCAAGGAGAAAAAGGGAAAGTATGTAAAGCTTAGGAAGCTAGGATCAAACAGAGCACTTGAGGATTATAAAGAAGCCAGAAAGGAATTCAAGAAGGGAACTAGGAAAGCCAGGAGGGGCCATGAAAAGTCCTTGGCAAGTAGGATTAAAGATAATCCCAAGGCATTCTATACATACATCAAGAGGATAACTAGGGAGAGGGTAAGACCACTCGAGGATAAAGGAGGGAACATGTGCTTGGAAGCGGAGGATGTGGGTGAGGTCCTTAATGAGTACTTTGCATCAGTATTTACCAAGGAGAAGGACGTGGTGGATAGGGAGATCAGTGTGGAGCATGCTAATATGCTCAGGCATTTTGAGATAAAGGAGGAGGTAGTGTCAGGTTTCTTAAAGAGCATTAAGGTGAATAAGTCCCCAGGGCCTGAGGGGATATATCCCAGGTTATTGAGAGAGGCAAGAGATGAGATTGCTGGGGCCTTGACCAATATCTTTATGTCCTCTCCAGCCACTGTCGAGGTCCCAGAGGACTGGCCAGTAGCTAACGTTGTTCCATTATTCAAGAAGGGAAACCAGGATGATCCTGGTAACTATAGGCTGGTGAGTCTCATGTCAGTGGTAGGGAAGTTACTGAAGAGGATACTTAGGGATAGGATTTATGAGCACTTGGAAACCATGGCTTAATTAGGGATAGTCAACATAGCTTTGTGCAGGGCAAGTCATGCCTTACTAACTTGATTGAGTTTTTGACAAGGTGACGAGAATGATTGACGAAGGTAGAGCTGTGGATGTTGTCTACATGGATTTTAGTAAGGTGTTTGACAAAGTCCTTCATGGGAGGTTCATCCAGAAGATCAAGGTGCATGGAATCCATGGTGAATTGGCTGTTTGGATTCAGAACTGGCTTGCCCATAGCCAGAGGGTATTGGTCGATGGGACTTCTTCTAGCTGGAGGTCTGTGAGTAGTGGTGTTCCTCAGGGATCCATACTGGGACCTCTGCTGTTTGCGATGTATATAAATGACCTGGATGAAAATGTACATGAGTGGGTTAGTAAGCTAGTGGTGAAGATTGGTGGTGTTGTGGATATAAGGACACAGCGGGATATAGATCAATTGCAGATATGGGCGGAGAAATGGCAGACGGAGTTCAACCCGGCCAAATGTGAAGTGTTGCACCTTGGGAGATCAAATGTAAAGAGACAGTACACTGTTAATGGCAAGACCCTTGACAGTATTGATGAGCAGAGGGATCTTGGGGTCCATGTTCATAGCTCCCTGAAGGTGGCCACACAGGTTGATAGGCTGGTAAAGAAGGCATATGGCATGCTTGCCTTCATTAGTTGAGACACTGAGTTCAGAGTCAGGATGTTATGCTGCAGCTTTATAAAACTCTGGTTAGGCCACATCTGGAGTATTGCATTCAGTTCTGGTTGCCCCATTATAGAAAGAATGTGAAGGCTTTGGAGAAAGTGAAGAGGTTTACCAAGATGCTGCCTGGATTAGAGGGCATGTAATATGAGGATATGTTGGACAAACTTGGGTTGTTTTCTCTGGAGCAGCGGAGGCTGAGGGGAGATCTGATAGAGGTTTATAAGATTATGAGAGCCACAGATAGAGTAGACAGCCAGTATCTTTTCCCCAGGGTTGAAATGTCAAATACTAGAGGACATGCATTTAAGGTGAGAGAGAGAGTAAGTTCAAAGGGGACGTGTGGGGCAGGGTATTTTTTTTTACAGAGAGTGGTGGATGCCTGGGATGTGCTGTCTGGGGTGGTGGGGGCAAATACGATAGCGATGTTCAAGAAGCTCTTAGATAGGTACATGAATGTGAGGGAAATGGTTGGAGATGGACATTGTGTAGGCAGAAGGGATTAGTTTAATTGGGCATTTTATTACTAATGTAATTGGTTCGGCACAACATTGTGGGTCGAAAGGCCTGTTCCTGTGCTGTACTGTTCTATGTTCTAAGTAAAATACAATCACCTGAATTTCTTGGCCCCTGAGTTTCAGGAAGATTTTTAAGGCAGAAAGGAAAGGTTTAGTATTGGGAACTGATTCCAGATGGGGAAGAGTAAGTGGTGAGGAGAAGTAGCTTTAGTTTCAGGAGGAAATAAAGACCTGCCCATCTATTCCTCACCTCCTTCCCTTTTTTCCATGGTCTACTGTCCTCTCCTACCGGATTCCTCCTCCTTCAGCCCTTTGCCTCTTCTGCCTATCACCTCTCAGCTTCTTGAATCACTGCCTTTTATCCCCCTCCCCCGTTCATCTACCTTCCCCTCTCACAGGGATTTGCCTATCCCCTGCCGGCCTGTGCTCCTCCTCCTCCCCCGGCCTTTTTATTCTGGCTTCTGCCTTCTTTCTTTCCGGTCCTGATGAAGGGTCTCGACCTGAAAAGTCGACTGTTTATTTCCCTCCATAGATGCTGCCTGACCTGCTGAGTTCCTCCAGTGCTTTTTGTGTGTGTTGCTACCCATATTTATATAGTGCCTTTCACAGCCTTGGGCATCCAAAGTTCTCTAAGCCAATGAAGTTGTTTTGAAGTGTGGTGACTGATGCAAGGTAGGCAAAATAGCAACCAATTGTGCACAGCAAGTTTCCCTAGACAATAATGAAGCAAATGACCAGGTGACCTCCTTTAAGAGTCATTGGAGAGATGAGAATTGGTCATGGCATCCAGCAAAGTCCCGTTTTTTGTTGGAATACAACCATGGGATCTTTAATATCTACCCAAAAAACCAGGTGAGCCTCAGTTTAAGGTTTCGTACCAAACATGAGCCAGCTGATAGTGTACAGTATTGAAGTACCATCCTGGATTAAGTGTTGGGCTTCAGGCATGGGGCTTTAACCAACAACACTGACACAACAGTATGGGTGTTCCAACAAAGGCATGGTTAATACTCGAACCCAAGGGACACCTGGCTGAAGACTGTTCAGGAGGCTGAAACGGGAACATTGAAGAACTCTTCAAATACTAGAGGGCATGCATTTAAGGTGAGGGGGGAATCGGTTTAAAGGAGATGTGTGGGGCAATTTTTGTTTCTTTTACGCAGAGAGTGATAGGTGCCTGGAATGGGCTGCCAGGGGTAATGATGGAAGCAGATATGACAGTCGTGTTTAGGAGCCTTCTAGATAGGCACATGAATATGCAGAGAATGGTGGGCTACGGATCTCGTGCAGGCAGAAGTGATTTAGTTTAATTTGGCACAGACATCGTGGGCCAAAGGGCCTGTTCCTGTGCTGTACTGTCCTATGTTCTGTGTTTAGAGAGTGGTAAAACAGCATAGCTGATAGAGTTGCTGCCTCACAGCTCTAGTGACCCAGGTTCAATCCTGTCTGAGTCTAGTTTTCACGTTGATTGTGTGGGTTTCCTCTAGGTGTTCCATTTGGTAGGTTAGTAGGCCACTGTAAAATTACCTCCAGTGTGTAGGTGAGTTGTAAGATCAGAGGGGAGTTGATGGGAATTTGGTGAGAATGAAAATAAAAGATTACTGTTGGATTAATGTAAACGGGTGCTTGATGGTCAGCATAAACTCAGAACACTGAAGGGCCTGTTTCTATGCTGCATTACTGTGACTATAAAAGTACACTTCCAACTCCATCCCAGCTCATTCTCCCAAGTTGGGGATCATAGAATTCCCACTGCTGAAGCAGTTCTGATCCCACCCAGCAACTTTGCACTGTCACCATAACACCAAACTCTAGAATGGTTCATGTAGGGCCCAGTGCTGAGACCATTTTTAACGTGTAATGGGAACTTGCTTGATTTGACCTTAACCAGTTTCATTTAGAAATTTTACAAATTTGTACCATTCCCCTCATCTGCAGCACATGAAACCACTTTCATCTACAAAACGACTGTTCCTGTGCTTCATTGCTGCACTATAAGATCTTTCAGCGATGTAATTAAGTTTTACATAAACACAAGTATTTCTTTCCCTCCCAAACCACTTTTCCAAAAGCCCACTGCCTGTCAACATCAAGAGAAGAAAAAAATCTGTGGGCTGGATGAATTGAATCTTTCACCATATTAATTTTCTCTTTGTGAAAGCTCATTTGTACTTTTCCAACTCTGTTTTAATGTGGTATTTTGTCATTTCAATTAAATTGCTGGTTCTAAAACAGATGGCATTTATTTTTTTATTTAATAAAATAGAGCCATAATTACAATGTTTCCATACTTTTTTTTGATGTGGTTTGCTCTTGGCTGGTTGAGTAAAATATCCAGAGAGCTAGACATAAACTTTGCAATAAAAAAGTGATTAAGGTCTTGCTGCTGTTCGGAATTGAAACAACACACTGAGCAACAGGCACAATCTTCTTCGAGTGAAGCCGAGGCCCAGCGGGGCTCCACTTGTTCAGGACTTGTTTTGTAAATTTGTTGAGGGAAAATGTTGTCATTTTACTTTGGATTATGAAGCACTGTCCTTTTTAGTTTTCTGCAAATATTAAAGGCGGTCTGCTTAAAAACATACACCCCATGTCAGTAGGTTATCTTATGGAACATAATCAGGACAACTTCTTACTCTTCTGATGGTAGGTCTCTGACTTGAAACACTTACTCTGTTTCTCCTTCCACAAATGCTGCCTGACCTGCCAAGCTTTTACAGAATTTTTTGTCTTTATTTGTGAAGGGATACACTTTGGAAGATTGAACTTGAAGACAGAGTACAAGGTTAATGGCAAGATTCTGAGCAGTGTGGAGGAACAGACGAATCTTGGGGTCCCAGTCCATAGGTCCCACAAAGTTGCCACAAAAGTTGATAGGGTGGTTAAGGCAGCATATGGTGTGCTGGCCTTCATTAGTTAGGGGACTGAGTTCAAGATCCGCAAGGTAATGTTGCATCTCTACAAAACTCTGGTTAGACCACACTTGGAGTATTGTGTTCAGTTCTGGTCGCCTCATTATGGAAAGGATGTGGAAGCTTTAAAGAGGGTGCAGAGGAGATTTACCAGGTCGCTGCTTGGATTAGAGAACATGTCCTATGAGGAGGGTTGAGCAAGCCAGGGCTTTTCTCTTTGAAGCAACAAAGGATGAGAGGTGACTTGATAAAGGTGTATAAGATTATGAGAGGGATAGACAGCCACCACCTTTTTCCCAGGGCAGCAATGGGCAATTTCCAATACCAGAGGACATTAGTTTAAGGTCAGAGGAGGAAAGTTTAGGGGAGATGTCAGAGGTAGGCTTTTTTTTTAATAAACAAACACACACACACACACACACACACACACACACACACACACACACACACACAGTGGTGGGTGCCTGGAACGCACTGCCAGGGGTGGTGATAGAGGCTGATACAATGGGAACATTTAAAAGACTCTTGGATAGGCACATGGATGTAAGAAAAATGGAGGGTTATGGGCTGTGTAGGAGGGAAGGGTTAGATTGATCGTGGAGTAGGTTTATATTTGTTGGCACAACATCGCAGGCCGAAGGGCCTGTACTGTGCTGTACTGTTCTATGTTCTGTTTCAGATTCCCAGCATCTGCATTTTGTTTGATATGAAGGCGAAGGAAATTCGGCACATCTTTGTTGACCTTCACCAATCTTTATAGATGCACAATAGAAAGCATCCTGTCCAAATGCATCACAGCTTGGTACGGCAACTGCTCTGCCCAAGAGCACAAGAAATTGTAGAGAGTTGTGGACACAGCCCAGTCTATCATGAAAACCAGCTATTGACTGTCTACACTTCCCACTGCCTCAGGAAAGCAGCCAACATAATCAAAGATCCATCTGACCATGGTCATTCTCACTTCTCTCCCCTTCCCTTCCATCGGGCAGAAGATACAAAAGCCTGAAAACACACATTACCAGCTCAAGGACAGCTTCTGTCCCACTGCTATAAGACTCTTGAACAGACCTCTTGTACAATAAAGATGAACTCCTGACCTCTCAATCTACTTCATCCTGGCCCTTACACCTTAGTTGTCTACCTGCAGTGCATTTTACCTGTAACTGTAATGCTATATACAGCATTCTGTTATTGCTTTTACCTTTGTACTACCTCGATGTACTTGTGTTTTGGAATAATCTGTATGGATGGCATGCAAAACAAATTTTTTGTTCAGGTATCTCAGTACATGTGACAATAATAAACCAATTCATTTGTATTACTCCAGCATTTCTTCACCCTGGTAGAACCCTCAACTATCTTCATAAAAAGCCAACCAACTTAGAAGCACCTGTTCCAGAAAAGCTTCCCAGATCTTCATTCTGAAGCCCTTGTGGTACAACGGTAGAAATAATTTCCGAGATAATGAACAAGAGCATTTTTTGATTGTGCAGCCAATCTGATGAATCTCTTAATCCTAATCTAGTCTCACATCCAGTGCATAATCTGACATCCTATTTTTATTTTTAAATGTTAATAAATTGCATGAATACATTTATGCTTAGAACAAAACATATGAAGTAATTACTTTTCCAAATTCTTTCTGTAGAAAAATGGCTAAAATGGAATCCAGTAACATTACACTTTTGCTGTCAAAAATGTATTCACACTCTTAAAGTTTATAACTTCCTTCTCAGGGACTGGCTTCCTGGTTTCGTACACATTAAAGTGCTTGCACATTAAAAGCGCACAGCACGGAATCACTTTATTGGGAGAGGGTGGGTAATGGATTGCTCTGTTTTCCACAAAACCAGAAATGCATTCAGTCTGAATATGCTTATAGTGTTGTTATATGCAGCAATCTTTAAATCATGGGAACAAATACAAAGTGATATTTAACGTTGGGAGTTTCCATTACTCGGATCTACCCAGCACACTTTGCTCCCAAACCCTTGTTTTATTTCAATGAGGAGGCTGTGTTGCTCATGGGGATATAACTCCTGTATCAAACTTTGCACAGCTATGATACCAAAGTGAAATACTGGAAACTGAGGAGGCTGTAGACAACCATACTAATCACACAAAATCCTACCCCAGGTTGGACGAGAGAGGTGAAACTCCCCCCTCCTTCCTATAATCAGGTCCCTCAGGAAAGCGAGATGGAATAGTATCATATTATAAATCTTTCTTATGACAGAGAAGGAGATAATTCAGCCCATTTATTCTATGCTAGCTCTTGAAGAAATCCAAATAAATCCCGTTCCCCCATTTATTTCCCTGAAACCCATTCTCTCTCACATCAACTCCCCTCTGATTCTCCTACCATTCATCTACACTGGGGGCATTTTACAATAACCAATTTGGGCAGCATAGCTGGTGGAACAGCTACCTCACAACTCCAGTGGCCCAGGTTCAATCCTGACCTCGGGTGCTGTCTGAGTGCAGTTTGCACGTTCTCCCTGTGATCGTGCTGGTTTCCTCCGACTGCTCCAGTTTGCTCCATCCTAAAGATGCGCAGGTCAGTAAGTTATCCAGGCACCAGAGGAAACCCCAGTGGGGGAAAATGCAAACTCTACACAGACAGGAGCAGAGGTTAGGATTGAACCTGGAATGCTGGAGCTGTGAGACAACAGCACCATTGAATAATGTTTATGACTCAATACTGCATTGCACATGGACTAGGGTATCATTCAGGACATAAGAAAAGCAGAAAGATTACACTGTTGTAATAAAGTGTATCTCAATATTTGTTAAAAAAAAACCTGTATTGGCAATCTTCAGTAATAGAAGCATCTGTGAACAAAATTTTTTTCTTTAACCTTCGCCATGTTTGGGAAGAAATATTAACTTCATACATGTTGTCAGGGGAAGTACATAAGAACATAAAACTGGAGCAGGAGAAGACCATTTGGCCCCTTGGGCCTGTTCTACCATTCATTAGGATCACAATTGATCTTAATCTCAACTCCATTTTACTGCCTCTTTTCCATGATCTTTGACCCATCATTGCTGGTCCAAAAACCAACATGGACCTTGAATATGTTCATAGATTCAGGCACCACAGTTCTCTAGAATACAGAATTCCAAAAGTTTGCAACTACAGGGCATGCTTTTAAAGTGAGAAGAGGCAAGTTCAAAAGAGATGTGTTTTTTAAAAATATATACAGAGTGGTGGGTGTCTGGAATGCACTGCCAGGGTGGTAGTGAAGGCAAATACAATAGAGGCATTTAAGAGGCTCTTAGATAGGCACGTGGATATGAAAAGAATGGAGGGATACGGACATTATACAGGCAGAAGGGATTAGTTTAGTAAGGCATTTAATTACTAATTAGATTGGAACAATATTGTAGGCCAAAGAGCCTGTTCCTGTGCTGTACTGTTCTATGTTCTATGTACAGAGAAGAAATTCATCTCCATTTTAAATGAGCCACCCCTTGTTTTGAAACTATGTCCCCCCCCATTCTGAACTCCACCTGCAAGGGGAACATCATCTCAGTATCTAGCTTGGGTGTGTTACCTCCACAAGATTGTTAATGCGAGGTGTTAGCCAAGATCTCAATTTCTCAGCTGGCTCTTCTCACAAGCAGTGAAGCAAGATTCAGAGTCACAGCCCAAAAACAGGCCCCTCAGCCCACCATCCATTAAGCATTTATTCACAGTCTCCCACATTCCCTTCAACTTCTGCCCCACCCCAAGATTCTCCCGCTCACCTACACATTAGGGACAATTTACAGTGTCCAATTAATCTACCAATTTGCATGGATTTGGGATGTGGCAGGGTTCCAGAGCACCCGGTGGAAACCAACACTTCCCATGATCCAACAGTTTCTCTGAAGGAAGGAAAATCTAAAGTAAAATCCTTAATGGATCCATGGGGAAAGAGCAGAATTGAAAAGGAAATAAAAGTTCATCTTGGTTCTATCCTGGGCTGAGGGAGAGCAGCAAAGTTTGCACTAAATTGGTGACTAATTTCTCCCTCCAAGAATTTGGGCAGGATTGAACATGAGACCTGAATCAGTGCTGTTTGCAGGGTCTTCTGAACCAGTCTCAAACTGAGAATCACCGACATTCATATACTAAGACACAAGAGCATCAAGTAAACAACCTGTAGTTGCTGCAGTTAGTCTTCAATTGCAAGTGTGGACAATGATATTACTAGATATAATCACTTGACAGTCTGTTAAGGCAACTGCAATGCACCAACCTTAAGATAGGACTTTCCTCAGAGCCTGACAAAGATACACCACGTTTGAGGGCCTGGGATACTTTGGTGAATTGGGGTGGTTGGAGTGGGTTGGGAATCAGGGAATCAGGGAATCAGGCAGACAGGAAAACTCACTTAACTCTGAAGACCCAAGAAGAAATGGTTAACCCAAGCTCAGGTCAAAACCCTGAGGTGTGGTTGGGCTCTGGAAACCTTGACAGATGAGTTTTGGGATCCATCTGACCTCTTAGTGCTGACGGTTTAATCTATTTTCTTGCTCACAAGTGGAAACTCCTTCATAGCTGAATGTCATGATCATTACCCACCTGCCTTTTCCTCTTAGTAACCCTGCTCCTGCTTATTTCTAAAAGTGCATCACAAATGGAAAATGCCTAAAAGGTCCTTCCTGCTGATATCCAAGAGCAGCATAAATATCCCTCAGAGTAGGCTACAGGACCAATCAGAGGCTCTAATTTAGAACAGCTGTGAATGCAATTCAAAAGCCAATTAGCAGCTGGGGTGTTGAAGTGGGGTATTACTGTCAAGATGGTTAATGTTTGTTGAGACTAATCACAGTTCTAAGTGTCAGACCTTCTGTAAACACACTGGTCTCCCAGAGTCAAATTCACAACCACAAAGAATTAGCTCAGTAGTTAATTCCCCACCTTCAAGCCAATTTGGATTTCATTCCTAAAATCAAGAAATCATCAAACAGCAAAAATAATATATGCAGTACCTATGTATAAAGTTTATATGATATATTATGATTCTCTCCCTCCCTCTCTCCCTCCCTCCCTCCCTCTCATACACACCCAGGCTCTCAGCATTGAGGAATATTTGCTTCCACTCTGTTCTTTGAGTTCTGAGGTGACTGGTGATGCCAATGTGTGAGACCATTTGAAATCTTGCATCAATGGAGCAGGAAGTGACTGACAGGGCTGAAGGTAGTTTGTGAGGTGATGTGCTCCTTCCGCTGTTTACACAGAGCCTCTGTGTACTCCTAAGGCACAGATTTGAGGCTCCCAATACCATCCAAATACTCCTGCTCCACAGTGAGCAGTCATGAGCCAAGGATTCCCAGGAATCCGTGGGGGATGTTGCATTTTTTCAAGGAGTCTTTGAGTACATTCTTAAATCTTCCTCTGCCTGGTAGTGTCTTCTCGTGTCGGAGTTTGGACTAGGGAATCAGAATCAGAATTATTATCACTGACATATGATGTGAAATGTGTTGTTTTGCAGCAGCAGTACAGTGCAAAGACATAAAAATCTATACATTACAAAAATAAATAAATAATGCAAAATAAAACAAGTAATGAGGTGGTGTTCATGGGTTCATGGACCATTCAGAAATCTGATGGTGGAGGGGAAGAAGCCGTTCCTGAATTGTTGAGTGTGGGTCTTGAGGCTCCTGTACCTCCTCCCCGATGGTAGTAATGTGAAGAGGGCATGTTTCAGCAGGTGTGGGTCCTTAATGATGGATACCACCTTCTTGAGGCACTGCCTCTTGAAGGTGTCCTTGATGGTGGGGAGGGTTGTGTCCGTGATGGAGCTGGCTGAGTCTACAACCCTCTGCAGTCTCTTGCAATCCTGCGCATTGGAGGCTCCATACCAGGCGGTGATGCAACTTGTAAGAATGCTCTCCACCGTACATCTGTAGAAACTTGTAAGAGTCTTTGGTGACATTGCAAATCTCCTCAAACTCCTAACAAAGTAGAGCCACTGGTGTGCCTTCTTCATGATTGCATCAATGTTGATGTTGATGGAAAAGTTGATGCCCAGGAACTCGAAGCTACTCACGCTTTCCACTGCTGACCCCTCAATGAGTGGTCTCCTGGAGAAGTCGGGAGAATACACTGGTATGTGTTCTCCCGACTTCCCCTTCCTGAAGTCCACAATCAGCTCCTTGGTCTTGCTGACGTTGAGTGTGAGGTTGTTGTTGCGACACCACTCAACCAGCCGATCTATCTCACTCCTGTACGCCTCCTCGTCACCATCTGAGATTCTACCAACAACAGTGGTGTCATCGGCGAATTTATTGATGGCATTTGAGCTGTGCCTAGCCACACAGTCATGAGTGTAGAGAGAGTAGAGCAGTGGGTTAAGCACGCATCCTTGAGGTGTGCCTGTGTTGATCGTCAGTGAGGAGGAGATGTTACTACTGATCCGCACTGACTGTGGTGTCCCAAAAAGGAAGTTGAGGATCCAGTTGTAGCGGGAGGTACAGAGGACTGGGTTTTGAAGTTTAGTTATTAGTACTGAGGAAGTGATGGTGTTGAACACTGAGCTGTAATTGATAAACAGTAGCCTGACATATGTCTTGTGGTCGTCTAGATGCTCCAAAGCAGAGTGGAGAGCCAGTGAGATTACGTCTGCTGTAGACCTGTTGTGCTGGTAGGCGAATTGCAGCGGGTCAAGGTCTTTGGTCAGGCAGGAGTTAATTTTAGCCATAACAAACTTCTTGAAGCACTTCATTACGGTAGATGTGAGTGGTACCAGGCGATAGTCATTGAGGCAGCTCACCCTGCTCTTCTTGGGCACTGGAAAAATTGCTGCCCTTTTGAAGCAGGTGGGAACCTTGGACTGCAGCAGTGAGAGGTTGGAGATGTCCTTGAACGCTCCAGCCAGTTGGTTGGCACAGATTTTCAGTACCCTGCCAGGTACACCGTTGGGGCCTAATGCCTTGTGAGGGTTCGCCCTCTTGAAGGATGTTCAGACATTGGCCTTTGAGACAGAGATCAGAGGGTCACCAGATGCTGTGGGAATTCGCACAGGTGTAGTGTTCTTCTCCCTTTCAAAGCGTGCATAAAAGGCATTGAGCTCGTCAGGAAGTGAAGCATCACTGCTAATTTATGCTGTTCGGTTTTGCCTTAAAGGAAGTAATGGCATGCAATCCCTGTCACAGCTGTTGTGCATCCTATTGTGTCTCTAGCTTCACTCGGAATTGCCTTTTCGCTCTCATGGTGGCTTTCCATAGGTCGTACCTCGACTTCTTGTAGGATTCTGAATGAATGTTGGATAGTGACTGAATGGGAGTGTGGTGTCAGTCATGTGATAAATGTGGCCTGCCCAAAGTAGGTGACTGATGTAACTGTGGCCCCACAGTTGTGGATCTTGGCCTGGGAGAGGTCACTGATGCTTGTTTGCTTATCCTTCCAATAGATTTAGAGGATTTTGCCCAGACAGTGTTGGTGGTATTTTTGTAGTGCCTTAAGATGCCTGTTGTAGGTAGTCCAGATCTCAGAAGCATATGGGAGGGCAGGGATCACTGCTGCCCAGTCGACCATGAACTTTGTGTCATGACTGAGACCTTGATCTTCCAGTACTTTTTTCCCTCATTGATCAAAGGTTGTGCTGGGACATTGAAGGCAGTGGTTGTGAATGTCTTCCTTTGCCAGGAGGTTGCTCCTGAGATTTGGGAAATGGTCCACATTTCCCAACGTCTCTCCTTATTGTCAGAGAGCAGTGTTATAGAACAGTGGCAGATGCTGAATGTAAGGCCCATCCTCTCATGGTTAGCCTCATAGTTTGCATTCTATCATCAGGCAAACATAAGATGGAGATGAATTTGACGGGAATACTTCACAGTCCTTCCTAGTTGCTCGAGTCAAAGGCTTTAGTGAGGTTGGAAAAGGCCATGTATAGTGGCTGGTGCTGCTCCCAACATTTCTGTTGGGCATAGACAATTCAAAGCACAATCTCTTCATTGTACCTGGTGAGGGGACTCAGCTGGCTTTGTTTTGTGTTCACACTTGATGAGGAACCTTAACCTATCATCACATTCTCACTGCCCCTCCCAGGTTACTCCTGCAACATGCTAATCACTCCTCAGTTCAGACCTTCTCAGTGATTAAGGAATGGCATTAGGATGCTCTTAACTGTTTCTAACAGTCATGGGGTGGTAACAATGAGGACGGCTTCCACCCGGACGGCTTGTTCCAGTTTACTGTGCAGAAGCTGAGAGTGGAGGTGGGGTTTCTGTTGGGATTGTCTCCTCAGAGAGAAAGAAAACATGAGAATATCAACTTAATTAAATTTGTAATGGCTCTCCCAAGTAGCCACATTGAGCATCCTATCCTTGCTGATACTTAGACACCATTACTGAGATGTCAATACCTGCCTGACTGTGATTGCTTCATAAAACTAAGTATCTACACAGCAACCTGAACTACAGATGAAAGGCTGGCTACCCAACCGACTAACAGATCCCCAGGGGATCACTTGCAGGAAAACTTACAGGTCATTAGCCTGCTAATGACACCATGTAATGGCATGGCAGCATGTGATACAACAGGAAGCCCTTGTGACAAGTGGAGAAAGAATTTATTGACTCCTTCCAGCCCCAGCATTTTAGATGAAAATGGTATTTAGAAACCTTCGAGGGTGTCAATGTACTATATTTAAAAGCTGGTATTAGCTTGATAGAAAATAGAACATAGAACATTACAGCACAGTACAGGTCCTTCAGCCCACGATGTTGTGCCGACATTTTATCCTGCTCTAAGATCTATCTAACCCTTCCCTCCCACATAGCCCTCTATTTTTCTATCATTCATGTGGCTATCTAAGAGTCTCTTAAATGTCCCTAGTGTATCCGCCTCCACCACCTCTGCCAGCAGAGCGTTCCACACACCCATCACTCTGTGTAAAAAAACTTACCTCTGACATCCCCCCATACCTTCCTCCAATCACTTTAAAATTATGCCCCCTCGTGTTAGCCATTTTCGCCCTGGGAAAAAGTCTCTGACTGTTCACTTGATCTATGCCTCTTATCATCTTGTACACCTCTATCAAGTCTCCTCTCATTCTCCTTCACTCCAAAGGGAAAAGCCCTCACTCACTGAACCTATCCTCATAAGGCATGCTCTGCAATCCAGGCAGCATCCTGGTAAATCTCCTCTGCACCAAATGTTGAAACACCTGGCTAGACCAGTGGGAACTGACATAATAGCCAATAAACCAATACAGAATTTCAGGGCATGTGTTTCTCATATATAATGCCTCCATTAAAGCACCTGTACAACAATTGAAAATGTTATAATTCCATTTTGAACAGGCATAGTGGCTTTGTAGTTAAGTTGCTGGATTCACAATAGAAAGGCCTTGGCTAATGAACTGGAGATATGTTCACATCTCATTGTCACACCTGGAAAATTTATATTCATTTAAATACATAACTGGATTATAAAAGCACTAACACTAATGTCATAGAATGATAGAATTGTACAGCACTGAAAAAGCCCATATGTATTCATGCTGACCAAGGTGTATATTCAAGCTGAACCCATTTCCCAGCACTTGGCCCATATCCCTCTAAACTCTTGTCATCCATATACCTGTCCACATACTTCTTAAATGTTTCTAATGTACCTGCCTTAACCACTTCCTCTGGCAGCTGGTTCCATATACCTACTACCTGTTGTGTAAAAAAGTTGCCCCTCAGTTCTTATTAAACCTTTCACCTCTAAACTTAAAACTATGTCTAGTTTTTGATTCCCCAACCGTGGAAAAAAGACAGCTCACCCTATCTATGCTCCTCATGATTTTATATACCTCTATGAGATCACCTCTCAGTCTTCTGCACTCCAAGGAGTAAAGGCCCAGCCTGTCCAACCTCTCTCTATAACTCAGTTCCTTGAGTCCTGGCAACATCCTTGTAAATCTTTTTTGCACTCTTTCCAGTTTAATCACATCCTTCCTCTAACAGGGTGACCAAAACTGAACACAATACTCCAAGTGCGGCCACTGTACCCACTGAATTGTTATAAAACTCATTTGGTTCGTTGATGTCCTTTAAGAAAAGAAATATGACTTTCCACACAACACATATAATGTCAGACAGAAGTGAGCCAGTGCATGGCACCTCTCGACAAATGGAAACTACACAGAACCAGATATGACCAAATCTAATTGGTTGCTTTAACCAGCTATACTGTTCAGAGAATTAATGGTGCAAACATTTGTGGAGGTGTTGAACCATACTGATCCTTCTTGCTTTACTCAATCCAATATATTTCATCAAAAATTGGTCTGTGTTTGTGTTAAATAAGCCAGAAACTGTTGGAAATACTCAGCAGGTCAGGCAGCATCTGTGCAAAGAGGAACACAGTTAATGTTTCAGACTGATAACCTTTCATTTCGTCCTTTGACAGAGCCTCCCTTCTGTTCTCTCCTCCCCTTTCAAATCTTTCTCCCTCCTTTTCAAAGCTTGTTTCTAACTTCCTCCAGTTCTGATGTAAGGTCATCGACCTGAAAAGTTAACTTTCATTCTCTATCCACAGATACTAATTCTTGTGATATGAAGGTTTAACAGATTGAGTCCTGAAATGGTGGGATAGTCCCATGAGGAGAGATTAAGTAGACCGGGATTACGCTCTCCAAAGACTGGAAGAATGAGAAGATATCATGTAACGTACAACATTCTTACCAGGTTTGACAGGGTAAATGCTCAGATGATGCTTCTTCTGACTAGGGTGAAATAACCCCAAGGTCACGGTCTCAAAACAAGAGGTCAGCCATTCAGGACAGAAATGTAAAGCAATTTCCTCTCCCGGGGCTAGTGAGTAGTGACTGCTTGGAATTCTCTATCAAGAGGATTGAGGCACCTCAGTCCTTGAACATATTCAAGACAGAAACCAAGAGATTATTGGATATTTTATAGAATTAAGAGACGTGAGATGAGTGGAGCTGAGGTAAAAGATTAGTCTTGATCTTACTGAATGGCAGAGCAAGCCAAATGGTTTACACCTGCTCCTAGCCAAATAGTTATGATTCAAAGTACAGGAAGGAGATAGAGAGCTTTGTGACATGGTGTCATGAAAACAACCTTTCCCTCAATGTCAGCAAAACAAGAGAGCTGGTCATTGATTTCAGGAAAGAGTGCGGTGTACATGCACCTGTCTGGATCAATGGTGCTGAAGTCGAGAGGGTTGAGAGTTTCAAGTTCCTAGGAGAGAACATTACCAATAGCCTGGCCTGGTCCAACCACATAGATGCCACAGCCAAGAAAGTTCACCAGCACATTTACTTCCTGAGGAAGCTAAAGAAATTTGACATGTCCCTTTGACATCACCAATTTTTACTGATGTACCATAGAAAGCATCCTATCTGGATGCATCACAGCTTGGTATGGCAACTGCTCTGCCCATGACTGCAAGAAACTGCAGAGAGTTGTGGACACAGCCCAGCACTTCACTGAAACCAGCCTTCCCTCCATGGACTCTGTCCATAACTCTCGCTGCCTTGGTGAAGCAGCCAGCATAATCAAAGACCCCACCCACCCGGGTCATTCTCTCTCCTCCCTCCCCCATCAAGCAGAAGACACAGGAGCCTGAGGGCACATACCACCAGGCTCAAGGGCAGCTTCTATCCCACTGTTATAAGACTATTGAACGGTTCCCTTATACAATGAGATGGACTCTTGACCTCACAATCTACCTTGTTATGACTTTGCATCTTATTGTCTGCCTGCACTGCACTTTCTCTGTAACTGTGACACTTTACTCTGTATCCTGTTATTGTTTTTACCCTGTACTGATCTGTACGAACGGTATGCAAGACAGGTTTTTCATTGTACCTCAGTACAAGTAACAATAATAAACAAATACCAATACCAATATTTTTTATGTTCTAACATACAACCCAACTGAACAGTTCCAGTAATTTGTATTTCACTGTAGACTTCCAGCATCTGCAGTATTTTGCTTTTGGATTACTGAGTGTGGTAAATGTTCTCATTCTGAAAATGTATCAGCCTTGGCTTAACAGTTCAAAATTCCATCTTCATGTACAAGGCAAGAGAAATGAAACACCCTTTACATGGTGCCCTTTACAATCCCAGGCTGTCCCAAGGAGGTTTTGAAATAGTTTTGAACGTAGTTGCTGTTGTAATAACAGAAACTGATTTGTCCAGAATCAATATGAAAATGACCAGATAGACTGTCAGAATGATGTAATTTAAGGAATGAAAATTGAACAGAATGCGAGGCAGAAACACTTATCTCTTTCTTGCACAAAGAGTGAATATTGAGCAGAATACCAGTCATAAATGCCTCACTCTTTCTTGAGACAGTAGATGGGACCTCTATTCAACATCTCACTGAAATCATGACCGATCTGCACCAACGGCATTCCTGAGCTGGGTGTTGATTGGGAAACACACATAATTAACACGCACTCCCTCTTCTTCCACTGCCGTTCAGTAGGGCGTGAGGGGGGGGACGGAGGTGTCCAATCCTCACCTAAACCACCTTTCCCCTCACTGAGTGCATGCTGACATCCTTACATCTCAGGAATATCTGCCACAAATTATCACTTCATGCTGGACACACAGAAGCCTCAACATTTGCAATTTCTTTCCATTAAGCTGTATGTCCTAAATTCATAGAAAGGCTTGAACCAAATTTAGAGGGTTATGCACTGGTACATGGTAAGCCAATGGTTGGAGGAGACCCTTGATGACAAAAATATTCCCATTTATTACTGCAGTTGCTCTCTGCTCTCAGAGATTTGGTTACACACATCGTCCTCACATGCCTTCACTGTGTACCTCACACCGCACATAGTCCTCAATCCAGTCCCGCTCACAGAAAATTTATAGAGTTATAAAGACATACAGCTTGGAATCAGGCCCTTCAGCCCAACTCATCCATGCTGACCATGGTGCCCACCGAGCTCGTTCCATTTGCCCGCATTTGGCCCATATCCCTCTAAACCCCTCCTGTCCATTGTCTGAGAACTCAGAGTTAAATTGCAGAAAAGCCAATTCACCACTCGGTGTTCCAAGGGTTAATGGCAGAAAAATATGATACTTGGTTTAATAAAAGTTATGAAGTATGAAGATTGTTGTCTTTCTTGAGTGGTCTGCTAACTGCAGATCTGCAGGAGTGCATGTCACCATCTGTTCACATCTTGCCAACACACTGTTGTGATGCGGTCACAATCAGTTCCTCAGACACGCTTCTTGCTCGTGTGCTCTGGATAGTGAACAGTCTACTTGCTGAAAGGTGTGGAAAAGTCCTTTGGCTCTGAACTTTGGCAGCAGGGAGATCTTATGAGATGGTCTCATCACAATGTAGTTTTCATCCAAGCCGAGAATTGATTCATTTTTACTATGTTGGCTGAAGGGTGATGTATCTGTTGTGAAACGACCTCCTGAGACAATAATTTTATGTTATTACTTTAATCATCATTGGAACAATAATTACTAGCAGTGAATGCAACATATGAAGTAAACGCGTCCAGTCCACAGCTATAATCAGTTACACATTGTGTTTTGCTAATCCTTCCGCAACCACATGTTGTTCATTGGCAATGTGTTAGACAACGCACACACATTAACAAGACCAATTCCACCAGTCCACCACATCCCTCCACTTCCTCGACATTGCCCTACCATGCTTCACCGTGCCTTGGGTGAGCCTCAATCTACCAAGGGGACAGATACCATTCTTGTTGGCAGATTCCACGAAGTCTGTGATTCTATCTCCCACCCTGGCCATTATACAAAGGTTAAACCACATGGTTTGGTGTCCTATTGTTACCTTAGCTGAAATTCTAGTGCCACATTCCTCTCCACAGCAAAGGATGGCCAATATTTCACCTCCATCTGACCATCTCTCCTTTTCTTATCTGCTTCTCTGAAACTCATTCGTAACTTTGCCTTCTCAATTCTATTCTCATGCCTTCCTGGCCAACACTCAGTTTCCCACACCCTGCTGGCCTAAGCTCATCTGAAACTCTGCTGACCATGTCAATCCTGCACCAAGATTCTGTGGTGCATAAATCTGCCCTAGCAAAGACATCCAGCTCTTCAAAGTCTCTTTACAATGATCCATGTAACCTTTTCCAACTCTACAACCAATCCTTCAAGGTCTCTGGCTTCCATTGGCTCCTGCCTATTATGCACCATCAATAACCCTCTCACCCCCACCCCACTGCCCTCTTCCACCAACCCCCATCCCCCTCAACCTGTCTTGCGACTGGTGATTGAGTATTTTGCCATCCAGTCCTAAACTTTGGCATTCACTTTGTAACTTCTGCACCTCCCCACCTGCCTAAAGACACTTTTCAAAGCTGACCTTTCTGATCAAACAAAGCTCTTAATATCCTCAACTTTGGATCAGCTCCACTTTGGCTGATTGTGCCTCTGCAAAGCACCTGGAGACATTTTTCTATACTAAAAGTTCATTATTAATAAACCACTGGAGTAAAGTTTGTGAGCTTGCTACGGGAGCTGATAACAGACCTCCCCAAGAGAGACTTAGTGCATGACATAACCAATGAGAATGTTCACTACCATTGGTCATCAGTCCTGGGCTTAGAAACCGGACAGCTCCTCCCTTTGTGAGCTGGGATAAGTGAAACAAAGTTTGAAAAGGGAGACTTAGGAAGAAATCTGGAAGGAGAGCTCATTGCTGATTTCAGGCACAGAGATTGCAAATTTTCAATGATTCTTTCATTGGATTTTGCTGTCCCAAGTCACCTTTGAACCAATTGCCTTCCTGGGCCATTTCAGAGGACTGTTCAAAGTCAACGACATTGTTCATGTCCCATATTCATGCCAGACTGAGTAAGGATGGCAGGTTTCCCTCCCTGAAGTATGTCAGTAAGCCAGAAGTTTTCAATTTATGACAATCCAGTTGGCTCGTGGTCACTATTACCGATACTAGCTATTCATTCCAGATTTATTTAATTACCTGAATTTGAATTTCCCAGCTGCACTGGTGGGATTTGAACTCAAGTCTTTAGCGACACATCTCTGAACACACAGATCTTTACTCCAGCCCACTGAACTACTAGACCAGCTTTATCATCACTGTGCTACCTTACCTGGAAAGACAGACGAACGAAGGAATATGACCACTATTGTGAAAAGACAGAGTGTTTGGACAGAAAGGTTCTGGTTCCTTGATGCTAATTATATTTAGTTGACAGTGGTGTTGTAAGGATTTGGGATGACATCAGCTAGCTTCGTTCTCCTCCGAAGGAGGTAAGGAGTTTGAGAATAACCAGAATTGTGACCCAAACACTTGAACGATGACTTGGGAGGTTACAGTAATGTAGTATGGGTTAAACTGTACAAATTGCTTTTCCTGTTGGAAGGCGGTTGAATGAATGCTTATCTGTGCAGCTGTATCTTTGTGAATCCTCCAGTGATATTCTGTACAATGCCCTCATTGGGTTTTACTTAGTTCAGTTATTGCTTTTACATCTCAAGCTCCTGGGGCACTTTATGGCCATCCGTGAATTTTTCATAACTAATTCCAGGCTCTTGCCTTGGACAACCCGTGGGGTTTTCCACTGAGAGCCACTTGGAATGGCTGAAATCAGAGCTGAATATCTCAGCATTAACTGGCTGCTGTCCCAGTTCATTTCCTCTTCAGTTATGCTTTACATACGTTCTTTCTGTATTCCTGCACTTACTCGCCATCTTCCACAAGCCCCCCCCCCCCCAGCCCCTGCCAGCACAACACAATGGGATGGATTCTCATTTCTTGCACCTCGTTGTTAACTATTGGTGGGAGGAAGCAATGTTCGGTAGCGAGGACTCCTTGAACCTTGCGGGACTACCCTAACCCACCTCCCCTCCTCATGGATTGATCTGAAGGGCATGTTCTCCAAGGGAATAGGTTGGGATTTTCCTCACCACTTTAATGCTGCAATAGGAATAGTTACCGACTGGTATCCAAAGGCCCAGATTATGCAGCTGGAGGCAAAAGTCCAAGTTAATATTTTAATTAACTTGCATCAATTAAGTGTCTTATTAAATAAGTTTATTACTTATCATTTTAGATAAGGTAAGATAAGATTTCTTTATTAGTCACATGTACATTGAAACACACAGTGAAATGCATCTTTTGCGTAACGTGTTCTGGGGGCAGCCCGCAAGTGTCGCCATGCTTCTGGCGCCAACATAGCATGCCCACAACTTCCTAACCTGTACGTCTGGAACGTGAGAGGAAACTGGAACACCAAGAGGAAACCCACGCAGACACGAGTAGAACATACAAGCTCCTTGCAGACAGCGGCCGGAATTGAACCCGGGTTGCTGGCGCTGTAATAGTGTCACACTAACTGCTACGCTACTGTGCAGTGTACAAAATACATTTTTAAAAATATGCATTTATTTTTGACCACAGGGAGCCATCATTAGATAATCAGGGCAGTCTGGGGTAGTGGCAGAACCTCAGGATTCACTGACTGAGGCCTAGAGGCTGCTGTGAATCTCTACACTTTGACAGCTGAGGCAGCGGGGGCTTGAACCTGACTGGGCTCCAGAGTCCATGTAAGCCCAATGACAGGTCATGGAGATCACATGGGGTGTAAGGGGTTGGAAGGCGATGGGAGACATTAATGCCACCCCAATGTTAGCAGAGGTGGGTGCACAGACCCTGTCTCAACCACATCACTCTGAAATTGGGGGAGCAGGGAAGGAATGGAGAGCAGTTCACCTCCAAGCTCCATTTTAATTGAATAGAGTACCAGCATCAAAACCTCCATCTGTAACTATTTAAGCCATCAAGATCCCTTAGGTAAAGGGAAGATATACAGGCCACACCTGGCTTCTCAACACCCAACTTATGGACTCTCTGATATAAGAAAGTGTTTCCATAGCATTAAATTCAAAAATCCGATGTACGTATATACATTTGTTCCTAAGAATGGAAGAATTAGTTTCCTCCCTCTCTCCACTTTTGGTAATTGTTCTCTCTTATCAGTCTTATGTGCTTTAGATGCCGTTTGTTACAATACCGTGGAGACGTGGTTACCATAGCCAGTGATTTTTGTGTATTTTCTGACTTACGGACAAAATCAAGTTATGGGTATCTGTAAAAACGGAACCTGTTTGTTACCTGGGGCAGCCTGTACGATTATATAGCACAGGAAGATTCCACATGGCACACTTCTCAAATTCACGCTGTGCTGTCTCCATAAGTGCCACCTGCGCCAGTTTACAATATCTTCTGTAAAGGGCACAGACATGGAAACTCTTAATGACAAATGTACAAAAACAGATTAGTCCTTTTTCCCAGGTGGGGCAGCACGGTAGTGTAGCCGTTAGCGTAACACTATTACAGCGCCAGCGACCCGGGTTCAATTCCGGCCACTGTCTGTAAGGAGTTTGTATGTTCTCCCCGTGTCTGCGTGGGTTTCCTCCGGGTGCTCCGGTTTTCTGTCACATTCCAGACGTATGGGTTAGGAAGTTGTGGGCGTGCTATGTTGGCGCCAGAAGAGTGGCGATACTTACAGGCTGCCCCCAGCCCATTCTCAGTAATGCAAAAAGACACATTTCACTGTATGTTTCGATGTACATGTGACTAATATATAAATATCTTATCTTATGTTCCTCTCTGCATTTCCACGGTTCAGATGCAAGTTGAGCTACTAATACCAGCTCTTTGAACGGGATGTCCTATTAATTCAAGACAGTGCAGTGTCCCCACAGCATGCAGACCTTTCTCCTTGAAGCATTTATCCAATTTTCATTTGAAAGTTCCTGCTTCCGCCACTATTTCAGGCTGTGTGTTCCAGATCAGAACTGCTTGCTGTACTGAAAAAAAATTCTCATCTCCCTCTCCATCCCCCCACTGCAGTATTTTTTTGCCAATTATCTTAAATGTACATCCTCTGGTGACCTCCCCCTGCCAATGGAAACAATCTCTCCCTATTCGTTCTATCAAAAGCCTCTCATGATTTCCTACACCTCTATTAAAACTGTGTCCAGCCTTCTCTGCTTTAAGGAGAGCAACCCCAGGTTTCTCTCCAATCACTACACCTTTTCCTTAGAATTGTTTTATTGCTATGATGTATTTGAAGGCAACTTTTAAAGAGGAAGCTCTCTTTAATGAGAGACAATCTTACTGGTACCACTTACTTTAGAGCCTCCAGACAAATATGCTGTCAGTTCACTGTCTGTACTGAATTGTCTATACTCAGCAGGAGAGGTGGTAGGAGTGTTACAATTGGACTCAGCCTCAGCTGCCTCTAGGGCGTAAAATTAGCCACAGTTGCCATTCCTGCTCAGTATCCAAAAAATTCCAGTGGGAAGGTCGTGTGTGTGTGTGTGTGTGTGTGTGTGTTGGACTTCAGGTGAAGACAGAAATGGTTCAGCTATAATGTTCTCAGCGGAATAGGCATCATCTCTCACATAAAAGATGGCCACTGAGCTGAGCTACTGAAGGATTGCCGCTGCCTGTGGAACTAAACCACAGATGAAGCCAGGAACGGAGAAAGCTGAGGTTGCTCTCCTCAGTATCAGATGGAATTTTAAAAGGGGAGTTTGGAATCGTGAGAGGTTTTTTTCAAAAAGAAGAAATTGCTTTCTTTGGGAGGAAGGAAGGTCGGTCTCCAGTGGGCACACAGTTAAATTCATCGGCAAAGGTACAGTGGTGGGGGAGGTGGAGTGGGGAAGGGAGTTGAGAATTCCTTTAGTGATGCAGTGAGCTGCTATAACCCAGAACACACTGCAGGACATCCACCTCAACCAGGAGTAGAGACTGGAAGATGATTCAAGTGGACCATTCTCCTGTGTACATCATTCAAAGGATCACGAGCAAGCCAATTAGCCTACATCTCCACTGGAGTGATGCATGAGCCTCAAGAATGAAAGAACTGTTGATGTTCTCAATGGGTGACAAAGTTACACTCCATGGTTTGATTCCGTGGCCTTTGACCTTCAAGCCTCGCTTGTATCCAGCTTGAAATAGCAGTAAGTTTTTATGTCTCTGTTCACTGTTTGGATCCTGAGTAAAGTAAATTTTAATAGTCTTAAAATGTCGACTATTCCATTGCAAAGCATGAACATCTGTCTTGCAGATAAGAGCCAAGGCACTGCCAACAAACAAACCACATGTGAAGACATATAATTAAACCTACAGTTGTTTCTCCGGGGTTTTCCCAGTAACTGTTGGCTAATTCTATAAGCCTTTAATCATGGCTGTCATTTTCTTCAGGGTACATTGAGTGAAATGATCACCTTGTGTGGACAGATAGGTCTCAGATTTAACCAGTTGTCCGTGTAGTCAATCTCACTTGGGTCAATGGCTGGCTTATCCTGAGAGTCCCACTTAATGGATGGGGTAAACCAGTCAAGATATAGTCCAGTGACCTCTGCCGGAAATTGTATTAGAATAGATGTGGGGTGAGAACAGGACTGGAATTAATTGCATTGAAAAATGACCAATAAGGGTCTGCAAGTGAAAATGGAAAGATAAAAGAGCATTAAGGAGGGTCTTAGATAGGTACATGAATGTTCAGGAAATGGAGGGATATGGACATTGTGTAGGCAAAAAGGATTAGTTCAGTTGGGCATTTGATTACTAATTTAATTAGTTTGGCACAACATTGTGGGCTGAAGGGCCTGTTCCTGTGCTGTACTGTTTCATGTTCCATAAAATATTACATCTGATGTGTTCTGAACCATTCCAACAAATTGTTAAGAGTATTCATCGGTTCACAACTGCCAAAGTGAAGGATAGGTTTTCCTTCAGTAAGAATTTTTGTTGCTTCAGAACTTAAGAAATCGAATCAGTAGAATCAGTAGATGTGATCCCTCAAATCTGTCTGGGATTCAATAAGGTTTTGTGTCTTTAGTCCACTTTTTCATCTGATCCCCGTAACCTTCAATTCCCCATCTTCCTAAAAATCTACTCTAGCCTCAATCTGTTCCCAGCTTGCACCCCCAAAAGTAACTGTCAGTTTCTCTTTAAGATAATATAGTCAGAATTGCCACCGTTTTCCTTATTCCTTCCCCATGGATAAACAGAGCAGTTCATCCTTTTGTTCATCCTTCTCATCGGGACCAAGGGACACAGAATTCCAGTAACTCTTCACGTTCATTGAACCACAGCTGTACATCCATGAGGTATATCCCTGGAGAGGGGGCAGAAGATGACCTTTCTCTCCCTCATTTGCTTTCCATTCAAAACCCCTACTGATGCATTTGACTTGACATTCGCAAAGACAAGTCAGTGAATGTCATTGGTGAGCCACTGTGTGCCTTGGGACTGAAGGCAAATTACAGTAGGGGTTGAGATGGTGCTTATCATCTTTTTAACTTATCCCATTTCCATGCTCCAGCACGCACATGCTGTCCCTGACAGCTGATGGGAGTTGACAAGCTGTGACCTGCGTAAGTCTAGTTGCCCTTCCTTGAACCATTTGCTTATTCGGGCATCCAGCTGACTTTCACTTTTAATTACTACATCCTGGTCCAGTTCCAGGAGTGGAATTATACTAACAAAGCAATGTTACAAATATTCCACAGCTCCGGAGTCCAAGTGTGGAAAATGACTCCATCCCATGGAACTGAACTAACAGCTGAGGTTCTGGATACAGAGTCATGAGTTTGAATCCCACCACAGCAGCTAGAAAATTTAAACTCAATTAAATCTGGAATTAAAAGTACTAATCCTGGTAATAATTTTAAAAATGCAATTACTGGTTTGTCCAAAAACCCATCTGGTTCACTCATTTCCTACAGAGAAGGAAATCAGCCTTCCTTACCCAGTCTGACCAATGTGTTTGACTCCCAATTGTCACCTCTCAGCTGAGTACCAATTAACCATGGAAAATAAGATGCTGGCATTGCCGGTGACATTCATATCCTGTGAATGAGTAAATTAAAAAATGAAAGTGGTATTTTAAATTACTAATAAGATATTAAATTAGGGAAGAGGACATAGCAAAATTAACATATGCAAAGTATGAAAGGCACTGACAAGTTGCAAATCACTTGCTGGTTTCCTCCCAGCCTTTTAAAGGAAGCAGGTGAAAACATTACAGATGCACTACCTATAATTTTCGAAAGCTCCCTCAGTTCAGGAACTGTTCATTTACTGAGGAAAATACCCCTGTCATCCTGCTATTTAAGAAAGATGAGAAACAGTAACTAGACAGCCTAACATCTGTTTTCTGGAAAGTACAAGAATCTACATTTAACGATATGGAATCTGAACACATTAACTTTTTTACAGATCAGAAAGAACCAGCATGGATTTGTAGAGGCCAACTTTAAATATATGATCAAATGTTTTTGATGGACTGACTAAAGTAGTGGATGGGGATTTTATAGATGTGAAATTCCAGAAAGTATGTCATGAATTCTCCTGTAAGAGACTGTTAAAAATGCTCATGAAAGGCAAAATATTGACCCTGTTGGGAAACTGGCTGAGCAGCTTATGACAGAGAGCAGGGATAATATACAAGCACTCAAACCAGCAAGATGTGGTTAGTGTGACTAGTGGGGTAAATACTCATTGCATTTATTAATACCTTAGATATTGGGATAGCACGATTGTTAATGATGCAAAGGGAGACAAAAACAGTGTAGATGGATGGATTAAATTACAAAAGGATTTCAATTGAAAATATGGGCAAAATTTGAACTTAAAAAGGATAGAACTTTTTCCATGGTGAAAAGCTAAAAGTGAGGATTCAGAAAACTGGCTTTCTTTTACGCAGATCTTTGTCATGAATAGGTACAAGAAAATGTGAAGGCTAATAGAGTGTTGGCCTTTATAGCTGGGTGTCTGGAATACTAGGGGACAGAATTACATTAGAACTATACCATGCATCTGAAGTACCACCAACACATCTGAAACATAGAGCTCAAGCAAGCTTGCATGGAGTGCTGTGTAGCTTTTCAAAAACTGAATCTTGCTTCCCAAGTAAAAAGATCACAGAAACTAGTATTGTACGTCACCCACACTCTATACTAAAAGAGAGAACTCTATACTAAATGTAATCTAATTTTTCTGCAGCCCATTGGAGCAGGCAGATTGAATCCTAGATTGTTTGAAGGAGGGAATTGGTCCAAGACTAGTATTTTAAACTTAAATAAGGGAAATTATAAGGGCATAATGGCAGATCTAGCTAAAGTGAACTAGCAAATTAGATTAAGGGATCAGTCAGTCAAGATGCAGTGGGAAATATTTTAGGGGATCTTTTAGAATAGATGCATTTTAATGAGAAAGATAAATTCCATGGGGAGGATCCACCATCTGTGATTAACTGAAGGGCTAGCAGACCTAAAGAAGAAGAATATCATTTGGCAAAGATGGGTGGTAATCAGAAGATTGGACCGAATATAAAATAAACAGCAAAGAATGTTTAGAAGATTAACAAGGAAGGAAACATTAGTGTAGAAGATAAAGGGAGCCAGGAATATAAAAACAGATAGTAGGAGTTTCTGTAGATACTTTAAAAAGAAAAAAAAAGTGTGTTAGTTCTATAAAAATTGATTAGGGATATTAATAATGGAAAACCAGGAGTTGGCAGGGGAACTAAACAGATATTTTGTATCAGTCTTGTCTCGAGAGGACACAGGTAACACCCAAGAAATGGAACTTTGGAAAATTACAATCGCCAGGAGTGATAGATGAGCAAATTGTTGGAGCTATTGACCTAATGGACTTTTCTTTGAGTCTTAATAGAAATAGTTAATGAGATAGCTGATGCATTTTGTTTTAATTTTCCAAAATTCCCTAGATTTGGAGAAGATTCCATTAGGTTGGACAAAAAGCAAATGTAATTCTTTTATTCGAAAGAAGGATGAGACTTAAATGTGGACAATTTATTGCAGTTCTTTGAAGAAGTAACATCTGCTGTGGATAAGGGAGAACTGGTGCATGTACATAGAATATAGAACAGTACAGGAACAGGCCATTTGGCCCATGATGTTGTGCTGAACAAATTAAGCCAGTGACATCTAATCCCTTCTGCCTGCACATGGTCCATATCCCTCCATTTTCTGCATTTTCGTGTGCCTATCTAAGAGCCTCTAAAATGCCTCTATCGTATTTGCCTCCACCACCACCCCTGGCAGCACATTCCAGGCACCCACCACTCTCTGTGTAAAAAACTTGCCCCGCACATCTCCTTTGAACTTTCCCCCTCTCACCTTAAATGCGTGCCCTCTAGTATCAGACATTTCAATCCTGGGAGAAAGATACTGGCTGTCTACTCTATCTACGCATCTGATAATTTTATAAGTATGTCCCCTTAAGATGTGGCTGCAAAGATCACATCTGCTCTGCTACATGGTGAGAGTCATGAGAACATACAAATTATCAATGGGGAGCACCAACAGTGTCAGATTCAGCACCATGTAACACAGCAAATCCCAATAATGCAATTGTGTGAACTTCACAGTTGAAGTTCTTACTCTTCATGCAACTTTCACAAACACTGAGAAGGTGACCCACATATTTTTTAAGAGCGAAAAAGGAGACATGGAATAATTTTAAGGCTCCATGAGATTAAGTGGTGATTTGACTAAGATTTTAAGACTTTAGGAAGCACTGTTATTTCCATTGATTGAACAGTCAAGGACAAAGGGGCCAGATTTTCAGGGTGACAAAAAAAAACTGCTGGAGGAACTCAGTGGGTCAAGCAGCATCTGTGGCAGGGAGAGGAATTGTCGACGTTTTGTACTAAGACCCATCATCAACCTTCACCACTCCTCAGTTGACCTATCACCTGCCGATCTCCTCTCCTCTTTATACCTGCTATCTTCCCTCTCCACTCTCAGGGTCTCGACCCAAAATGTCGACAACTCCCTTTCCCCCCACAGACGCTGCTCGATCTGCTGAGTTCCTGCAGCAATTTGTTTTTTGCTCCTTATGCCAGCGTCTGCAATCTCGTGTCTCCTTTCAGGACTGAAATTAGGAAACACTTCTACGTGTACAGGATGGTAGTTATTTGGAACTCTCTACCACTTATGGTAACTAATGCTAGGTTAGTGGTTAATTTTAAGTCTTACTGATATATTTTGAATAAGCCTAACCTGTACATCTTTGGAATGTGGAAGGAAACCACAGCACCCGGAGAAAACCCACGCAGACACATGGGAGAACGTACAAACTCTTCACAGACAGTGGCCAGATTTGAACCTGGGTCGCTGGCACTTTAAAGCGTTACGCTAACCACTACACTACCATGCCTGCAATAAATGCTGACCTTACCAGTGATGCCCTTATCTAGTACGTTGAAATCAAATGACAGAAAAGGCTCAAGAGAATCATTGCCCTACACCTGATCCTATGTTCCTGTGAAGCTGGCCAGTGAGGTATCAATGGGAAGGCAGGTCTGTGTGGGTATTATTATAAAAGTGAACCTCTGTGAGGGTTTATATATATATTCCAAATATATGTTGTGAAGGTTCTGGTTTCATAGGACATAGAACAGTACAGCACAGGAACAGGCCCATGATGTCTGCGCTGAACATGAAGCCAAATTAAACCAAATCTCTTCTGCCTGCACATGATCCCTATCTCTCTATTCCCTGCGTATTCATGTGTCTAACAGCCTCTTAAATGTCACCATTGTATCTGCTTCCACCACCACCCCTGGCAGCCTGTTCCAGGCATCTACCACTCTCTGTGTAGAATAACTTGCCCCACACATCTCCTTTAGACTTTCCCCCTCACCTTAAATGCATGTCCTCTAGTATTTGATATTTCTGCCCTGGGAAAAAGATTCTGACTGTAGTGTACTGGTTAGTGTAATGCTATTACAGCACCAGAGACCCGGGTTCAATTCCCGCCGCTGTCTGTAAGGAGTTTGTACGTTCTCCCTGTGTCTGTGTGGGTTTCCTCTGGGTGCTCCAGTTTCCTCCCGCATTCCAAAAGACGTACAGGTTAGGAAGTTGTGGGCATGTTATGTTGGCACCAGAAGAGTGGCGACACTTGCGGGCTGCCCCCGGAACACTCTACCAAAAGATCGTTTCACTGTGCGTTTCGATGTACATGTGACTAATAAAAATATCTTATCTTAATTTTATAAACTTCACGTCTCCCCTTAGCTTCTGATGCTCCAGAGAAAACAACCCAAGTTTGTCCAACCTCTCCTTCTAGCTCATACTCTCTAATCCAAGCAGCATCCTGGTAAACCTCTTCTGCACTTTTTCCAAAGCCTCCGTGTCCTTCCTATACCAGGGCGACTGGAATTGCACACAATACTCCAAGTGTGGCCTCACCAAAATTTTATATCGCTGCATTTTCTATTCCAAAGATACTGCTGTCTTTTTTACATGGTTTCAGGCTGATTTTAAAGTTCTGTTCTCACTATTCAGCAAATATACCAGAATCAACTACCATGGAATATTCCTGTGTTGTTATTTCTAAACAGTACGGAAAGGAACGTTTCTGCTAAGCCTTTGCAACACAAAATATTTCCTGCCAAATGTGGGATTAATTGACACCACTGTCCCTTTGACTCAGATTGCTTGATCGCAGTTGGATAACCAGCTGCCAGGTATGAGTGGAGAGAAGATAATACCTTCAATCTAATTTCTCTAAAGGGTCAGTCAGCAAGTTCAGGCAAAGTTCAAAATCAAACCAAATGTTCTCTACTGATGGGTGAGATAGGAGCGCTTGCAAGGAACATGAACAGCCCTTTGTATAGGCGTTTGAGTTGATTGCCCTGTCTGTTATCCATTGGGGCTCTGACTGGGATTACATTGATCACTTCCACTGCTTATCCTCTCCATCCTCAGCATACAGCTGGTGCTGTAGTTATGAAACTCAATTTCCTGATCTCTTAAGTCTCCCTTAACTGCAATTTCTACATACATTCTGATTTTAATTTACTGCGGTTTCTCTTGGAATAATGGTGCACTGTGTGTATGCTGACCTATCTCATTACCAAGGTTGAGAGGAGATTTGATCGAGGTATGCAAAACTATGAGGGGTCTGGAGAGAGTATATAGAATCTGTAGAGACACAGGAGAGTGCAGATGCCTGAATCTGGCTTCCCTGTTAGCAGACGGTCCAAGGACCGAAGAACTCTGGGTTTAAGATGAAGGGCGAGAGGAAGCGAGGAGAAACTTGTTTGTAGAGAGTGGCAGTAGTCTGGAACTCACTGCCTATGAGGGTGATGGAAACAGAGGTTCAAAAGGGAACTGGATAGAGACAATATCAGTGACAGGGCTATGGACCATGAGCTGGGGAACAGGACCAAAAGGATTGACCAATGAAGAGGTTTGATTGTCTGATTGGTCAGCTATAACAATTCTACAACTCTATTTTGACCTCAAGCCCAACAGGAAACTTAATTTGACTTTGTCATAGAGTTATAGAGTAATACAGCACAGAAACAGGCCCTTCAGCCCAACTCATCTGTGTCGTCAAAGGTGTCCATTTAAGCCAGTCGCATTTACCTGCATTTGGCCCATATCCCTCTAAACCTTTTTTCTCCCCACAACCCCCAGTACAAAGTCAAAGTACAAAGTACAAGGACAGCTTCTACCCCACTGTTATAAGACTATCGAATGGTCCCCTAGTATGATAAGGTGGACTCGTGACCTCACAATCTACCTTGTTATGCCCTTGCACCTTATTGTCTGCCCGCACTGCACTTTCTCTGCAACTGTAACACTTTACTCTGCATTCTGCTATTGCTTTCCCTTGTACTACCTCAACCTTCTCCACGGATTGTCACCTTGTCATGGTGGAGAAGCTTGTGTGGTCCTGAGATCCCGAGAATGATACCGTCTGGAGCTATGCTTCTGGTAGGGTCACCCATGGCGATAAGGTTGATGGTGAGGTCCCTGACAAAGAACAATCCAACCAAGACCTCAACAGTGGAACAGGCAGATGAAGTTACTTTGAACTCAACAGCCGTGAAGGCGGATGTAGGCTGCAACAAATCCATCAGCTCCAATCGTCGTGGTTTCCATGCCATTGGAATCAGTTGGTTGATTTGTGAAGTATCATGTGCTTTTTGTAGTGCAACATCAAGTACACGTTAAACAAATACACGCACAGGCGTCTTCGCTCTGTGGGCTACTTTAACGGAATGAAGACCATCATCCTCAACCTTGAGGGATAGCCACAACGACTACCTCAATGCACTGTGTAATGATTTGTATGAATGGTTTGCAAGACAAGTTTTTCACTGTACCTTGGTACAAGTGACAATAATAAACCAATCTGATTAAAAAGTTTACCTTCACTACTAGCTCCCAGGTGGGAGATGAGGTGGGGGGTATGGGGAGCAAGGAATACAAACAAACTAGCATGCTTGACTCATTCAGCAAACCGATGGATTGGGAAGGAAGGTTGAGTATTCACCATGTCTGCTCAGAATATTATCCAGAGCAAACTCAGGGAAGTGGTAAAGCTGGACAGATAACATGGGCTGATGACAAACAGTTCATCCTCCTCGTGTCCTGACACGAGATGCAAGCAGCCTCTTTGAAAATCAAAATTGCTTTTGATAAGATTGCTGGTGCCAGTCTCACCCCAGTCTCTCGTGTTGCTGTTTGTTCTATTCATTAATCTGATTTAAAGAGTCAACAATCACAAAGCACTAGAGATAATTCTTGATTGCTTCTGAATATCTAGCTGATATCTTCCTTCACCTCTTTTGCGTGCTCATTCTATTTGTCCATTTGCCACTCAATATTCCAGTTCTGTTACTCAACCTCGAGTCATGGGGTAATACAGCACAGAAACAGGCCCTTTGGCCCAACTCGTCCATGCCAACCAAGATGCCCATCTAAGCTAGTCCCATTTGCCAGTGTTTGGCCCATATCCCCCCAAAACCCATCCTATCCATGTATCTGTACAAATGTCTTTTAAATGTTGTTATTGTACCTGCCTCAACCACTTTTTCTGGCAGCTTGTTCCATATACGCACCATCCTCCATGTCAAAAAGTTGCCCCTCAGGTTCCTATTAAATCTTTCCCCTCTCACCTTAAATCTTTGCTCCCTAGTTCTTGATTCCCCAACTCTGGGAAAAAGACTGAGCGCATTCACCCTATCTGTGTCCCTCATGATTTTATGCACCTCCATAAGGGCACCCCTCAGTCTCCTGCACTCCAAGGAATAAACTCCTCACCTGCTCAACCTCTCGCCATAACCAAGTTCCTTGAGTCCTGGCAACATCCTCGTAAACCTTTTCTGTGCTCATTCCAGCTTAATGGCATCTTTCCTGTAGCAGGGTGACCAAAACTGAACACAATACTGACTGTGTTCAGTTACCATGGGGCAGGCAATGGTAAATTTGATTCATTTTCCCCTGTTTCCTCACGCAAGGTTACAGACATGGTACATCTGGTCATGGAGCCTTGTGTCACTATGCTGTCATCATTCCACTCCAGGTGCTGACATGAAAATTGATCCATTTACTGCGGCACTGTTAATAACAATAACTTAGATTTAGAAAGCACCTTTAAGTTTTCCAAGGTGCTGACCAAGAGTGTTGTCAAATAAAATGTGACACCCAATAACATAAGGAGATACTTGGACAGATGTCAGACAACTTGGTTAAATAAACAGCGGTGGTGTGGTGGTTAAATTACAGGACTAATAGCCCAGAGGGCTGGACTAACAATCCAGAAATGTGAGATCAAATCCCACCTTGGCGCTGCAAAATTTAAGTTCAGTTAATAAGTTACAATTTTAAAAAAATCAAGTCACTGATGGCCATAGAACCACTGGATTGACATAAAAACCTGTCTAGCTCTTGGGAAAAGAAATCTGTTCTATATATGACTTCAATATCACAGCAATGTGCCTGGCTATTAATTGTGGTCTGAAATAGCCTACCAAGCTATTGAGTGGTACCATAACCATGCTGATGACGCAGGTGGACAGTGTGCAAGGTCACAACAAGGTAGATTGTGTGCATACATGTACTTGTGCATATTATCATATGAACAAGTACATGTATGAACAGGTGCAATGAAAAACTTACAGCAGCATCACAGGCATATAGCATTAAAGTCACAACATTCCCAAGAAAAAAACAGAAATGAAACATAAATTATACAAAATTATTCAAGAAAGAACATAATTAGAACAAAAAAAACAAAGTTCATTTTAGTGCAAAGTGTTAATAATGTTGCTATATTGAAGTGGTGATTAGGGTTGTGTAGGTTTGTTCAAGGGAAGTACAGTAGCTGTTCTTGAACCTGGTGATGTGGGACTTCAGGCTTCTGTACCCCCTGCCTGACAGTAGCTGCAGGAAGATGTCATGGCCCGGATGGTGGGGATCTTTGATGATAGATGTTGCCTTCTTGAGGCAGCGCCTCCTGTTTCAATGCTGGGGAGAGATGTGCTGGTGATGTATTGGGCTGACACTTTAAATTTCACTGCCAGCTCTGCCCATTTTTCCAATAGACTAGCGAAAAATAATTATCATCCCAAATCGGGCCAGATCAAATCAGACGCAGACTGCTGCCCGGACCCCCCACCCATGGTGCCCAGCTGCCAACACCTACCTCTTCTGGATGTAGGGGGCAAAATGGCCCGATGCTTAATGGGAGGCAGAGTGGGTTAGTGCCATAAATTGTCCTTAGGAGCTTTGAAAGCTTTTCTTAAACATCTCTGACAGAAACATTTTAAAACTACTTCAAATAGATTTAAATAAATAAATAAGATTTTTTAAAAAAGCTTTAAAGAATTGTGTTCATGAAAAATCAGTAACAAAAGTTCAATGACAAAAAAAGCATCTCAGGCACTTATCTTTTTCCACCCCCTTCAGCTGAGTGGAGTCACAGGCCTTCCTGGAATAAAGCTGAGGGGGTCACAGGCAACGTCCATCCAGCACATCTGTGCTCCGCTCCTGGACGTAGACTGGGCAGTGGGAAGTCAGAGGTGGGACCTCATATCTCCAGCATAATACTGAGCACTCCTGAAGTTAGGAGTGACATGAATGGTAGAAAAATGGAGGGCTATGTGGGAGGGAAGGGTTAGATAGATCTTAGAGCAGGATAAAATGTCAGCACAACATTGTGGGCCGAAGGGCCTGTACTGTGGTGTAGTGTTCTATGTTCTATGTTCTAAGTTGGAACTGGACAAGCCACGAATGGCTGAGAGCCTGAATGATTGTTGGTGTCTACAAGTTTTATTTGAATCATTTGTCATAATCTTTCTTGTCCCTACTTGCTCAGTACTTTCTCAAGAGCAAAGAGCAAAGGGCATTAAAATGCCGGCCTTGCCAGCAATACCCACATCCCATGAACAAATTAAAAGAAAATATTGAGGTTGTTGGTTCTTACCTTTCCTGTCTTGATCCTCCCGAGCTTCATTCCACATGGCTCTCCTCTTCCCTCATCCTTATCGTATTCAAATCAAGGCCCCTCTTGCCTCTTTGGACATTGGTTGGGCCCATGTTAGATGGAAACTAGAGTATATCAGCCAAGCTGAGGTGAGCTATCTATGCAAATCTATCCTCTACATGAGGATGATGAGGAAATGTGATCCCGGGAAATCAGAAGGACACTCCTCTCGTGGAGGGTATTGAATCTCTGGAATTCCCTCCCCCTCCAGAGGGTGTGGAGGCCGGATCATTGGGGGTATTTAAAGAGGAGGTAGATAAATTGTTGAAGGACTGGGGAATTGAGGATGATGGGGAAATGACACAGAAGAGATGGGGCCTGGGGTAGATCAGCCATGATCAGAGTGAGGGACCTGGTAGCCTATTCCTGGTTCTATCTTCTTTTATTCTTATCTTCACTGTTCTCCCTTAGGCTTCATCAGAACTCATTGTAGTTCAATGTTTTTTAAAAGTCATTTTAGCATGTGGGATATCTGCTACTTCATTGTTAAATACGTCCCGCTGTAAACCAAAAGTAGGTACAATCTGTAAACTAAATAAGATGGTAAACCAAAGCCCCATCTGTTTTGATCATTGCCATCTGCGGATGTAAACAATCAAAGATGAGCAAGGAAATTTTCCCCATGTCCTGGATAATTATCCCTGAGTAATATCACAAAAGCAGATTTTCCCTCATTCCCACATTGCTGTCAGTGGGATCTTGCTGTGCAGACATCAGCTGTTGCGTTTTCTACATTCCGACGGTGACTACATCTCATAATGTACCACTCTAACTGTAAAGCATGTTGGAATGGTGTGAGATTGTGAAAGGTGCTATGTAAGTCCAAATCTAACATATTCATTTCTCTCTTTGACCTCTTCTTTAATGTACAACTCCATCTGTTTTTGCGAAAATCAGGCTGTGAGCTAGAACACGGGTCAGATTGGGGCGGTGGGATGGGAAGGGAAATGTAGGCAACGGGAAACTGGGAGGTGCCTCCCTTCCTGTGAAGGTGTGGACCCCGCTAACCTGTTCTCTGATCACAGAACTTGTTCATCAGATGAGCAGACAACTCTACATTGCACAACAGGTTTGGATTTCCCAAGCTGTGGGGAAACACTTGTTAATGAACATTCAACAAATTTCTATAGTCTTCCAGGAAGATGTGAAACCAGAAAGTAACCAAAAGCTCTGCTTACAGCCCACTGTAGAAAGTCAAGTCAGATAAATTGCCAGAATTTTCTGTAAGTTAAAATTTATGTTCAGTGTATAGACAGCTTCCACAAGTAAGTCCCAATTAAAAATTATGACTTTATTGTTCCAAACTTGCTATCAGGGTTTATACTTTTTGTAAATGTTTCCCAGGACACAGAGTGGTGCAATAAAATCTAAAGAGGGTCTGTCAAGGACTAATACCAACGGAGAGAGAGACCCAGAGCAGAAAGATGTCCATCAACAAGTTGCCTTCCCTCTAAAGAGCTGAAAGTTATGCCCTCAAGCCAAAGGTCTGGGGTCAAGCTAGATGTGTGGGAAATGAGAATTTGACATACAGGGAGATCTGGGGATCGGTGCCCTCCAAACCCATGAAAGGCGTGTGGAATCAGGGATGAAGTGCTATAAGCAAAGGAAGCCACAATGAAGAGGGTTGGAAGATAAAAATCAGTTGTATCTTAGTGGATAGCATTCTTATTTCTGAAGCAAAAGGTTATAGGTCTGAGTCCCTCTCCAAAGTCTTGAGTGTACAATCTCATCTGACACATTAGATTCATAAATTGATAGAGTCATACAGCATGGAGACAGGCCCTTCAGCTCAACTGGTCCATGCTAACCAAGATCTACACTGATCCCATTTGCCTGCGTTTGGCCCATATCCCTCCAAACCTTTCCTATCCATGTAGCTGTCCAAACATATTTTAAACATTGAAATTGTACCCGCCTCTACACTTCCTCTGGCAACTCGTTCCATATACCCACTGCCCTCTGTGTGAAAAATTTAATCCTCAGATCCCCTTTAAATCTTTCACTTTTTATCTTAAACCTGTGCCCTTGCCTGGGGAAAAGACTGACTATCTATCTTGTCTATGCCCCTCATAATTTTATAAACCTTTGTAAGGTCACCTCTCAGCCTCCTTTGCTCCAGGGAAAACAGTCCCAGTTTATCCAATCTCTCTTTATAACTTAATCCCTCCAGTCCAGGCAACATCTTTGTCAATCTTTCCTGCACCCTCTCTGGCTTAATCAGATCCTTCCCACAGATGGGCGACCAGAACTGAGTACAATACTCCAAGTGCAGCCTAACCAATCATTTGAACAACTGTAATATGTCCCAATTCCTGTGCTCAGTGCCTTAGCCAGTGAAGGCAAATACCACATATGCCTTCGTCACCACTCTGCCTATCAGTGCTGCCACTTTCAGGGAACTATGTACTTGTACCCCAATGTTGTGCTGTCCAATATTGTTGGAATCATTGGACTCAATATTCATTCAAATAATCCCAAAATGAATGTTCTGTATAGTTGAAAATTGGCTTCACCCCAAGTGGAGCAATTTGGGATATTTCAGCACCCAACAGGAAGTTCAACTCCTGGCTTTTCGGTGTGATTTTGCAAGGTCACATTGGGTCTTATACACAATGCCAGCAGCTGCAAGAACTTGCAGTAGATCAATGGGGAACACTGCACTGAAACCAGCAATGTCAGTTTCAGCACGGCATTACACAGAGAAACCCAGTGCTGGTTTGAAAAGTTCCCTTCAACTTTATACAGCTTTCACATCAGGGTGACTTGCAACATTGCCTTATCTCTATTTATTGAAAGCAATGCAGTTCGTATTTTGGATAAGATGTAAAACTCTTACATGCACTTCCCTGAGACTTAGTCTTTGATATTCACCATCTTTTAACTTCAACTCTGTTTCTCTCTCCACACATGCTGCCTGACCTTTTGAGAACATCTTCTGTTATATTGCAACATTTATCCAATACCACTTAAATGGTCGGAAACACTATAGGAGCCTGCTGTGCAGAAACTGGCTACTGCCTTCCCTAGATTACAAGTTCTTCATTGGCTTTTAAGTGTTTTCGGTGTGTCATGAAATACTATTTGGAAGCATTTAAGATAATGAATTCATTATATTGAATGGGTTTAATATTCTCGGGAGCAGCCATTTCCTCTTAATGTTACATGGTGAATTTACTTCTAATGATGGATGCTTTATCTGCACATTGTTCATAGTTTCCAGGTTTGTATGTAAAGCAATCTGATTTCCATCTGTTCCTCTCTTCCAATGAGCATCTAGCGATATTTCTAATATAAATAACATAATTGGATATGTCATGTAAATGCACTGTCTGTCTTAATTAGGGAGAAGAGAATGAAGGGGAGGTCAGGGAAAGGTGGGTTTTGGTGCAAACATTGTGGTACTGGATTACCAACAGACATCTTGTCATCGTTAAATGGCAGATAAAAACTCCCACTGGCTGCAAGATTTCAAGGTCAAACTTGCTGTACTGGGAAAAGTAACATGCGAGATTAACCTCCATGCTTTTTTAAACAGACTTAACCCCTGAAGAAGGGTTGAAACCTCTTGCATTGAGGTAGGTTGCTTCTCACATTTGGGAAGCTGAGGAAGACAATGACCCTGAGAACATTCAGAGTCCAGGTAGTGACCTCCAGTTCCATGTGTGCAAGGTCAGGAGTGTCCGCCAACGCCGAAGTTTGGGTGTCCACAGGAAGGCTCGAGTTCAGGTCCCTGTGAGCAGGACAGAGTTTGCAGGCTCAAGCCTAGCTGACACAAGCTCATGATTGGATGAGAATTCACTGGCCCAACTTTAGGTGAGAAGACCCAGGCCTGGGTTTGGATACATTCAAGCAAGTGTGAGGTCTGGCGAGAATACACAGGACCAAGGTCTGCATGTGGGTGCACTCCAGCAAGTCCAAATTCAGGTGAGAATGTGCCGGTCCAAGTTCAGGTCTGCATGGGGAGGTCTGAGATCAAGGGAAAGAGCCCGGAGTCCCTGTAACCAGAGGCTCGAGCTCAAGCCTGGAGTGCCCTGTGTGGTTTATTGGGTAATGCTGCTGCATACTACACTGGACAAATTAACACAGGAGGCCGGCTAACCTCTCACGTATGGTCCACCACTCAATTCAACCCTCTACCTTGTACAATCGCCTGACAAAGATTCATCACTCTCAGTTCAGAAACTTTGACTTGAGCCCACACTTGGTGGCGCAGTGGTGCAGCTTGTAGAGCCACTGCCTCACGGCTCCAGTGACATTGGTTCGATCCTGACTTCTGCTGCTGTCTGTGTGGAGCTGGCATGTTTTCTATCTGATTGCACGAGTTTCTTCTAGGTGCTCCGGTTTCCTACCACATCCCAAAGATAGGTAGGTTAATTGGCTGCTGTAGGTTGCCACTAGTGTGGAGATGAGCAGTAGAATGTTGGGCGGGGGGTGGGGGGGTGGCTGAAGAGAATGTGGGGAGAATATTCCCCACATGGTTGATGGTCGGCACAGACTCAATGGGCCAAAGGGCCTGATTCTGTGCTGTTTTTCTCTATGACTTCACCAATAATGAAAACCTGTTCAGACTTCTACCCTTGCTTGATGCACAAACTGTTGCCCTGGACACCATAACTGAACATTAGCGAGTGGAATACTTCACAATCAATGATGGAGCCTGAGGGAATACTGAGGACTAGAGTTAGTGTACAAGTCTGAGGATCCAATGAAAGTGGCACTGGTAGATAAGGTGGTGAAGGAGGCATTCAGGATACCAGCTGTCATTAGCCAGGGCAGGAATATAAGAGCAGGGATGTTATGGTACAACTCTATAAAACATTGGTTAGGCCACAGATGAAATATTGTCTATAGTTCTGGTCACCGCACTATATGGAAAAGGTGCAGAGGTGATTCGCCAGGATGGTGCTGGGCTGGAGCACTGCAGTTATGAGGAGAGGTTGGGTTTGCCTTCCTTGGAGCAGAAGAGGCAATGGGGGTTCAAGTAGAGGTATATAAAGTTATGAAGGACATAGATAGAATAGATAGTTTGCAAGTTTTCTGCATAGCAAAGGTGTCTATAACCAGATGTCTTAAGAGGTTTAGAGGAGATTTGATAAAGATTTTTTTTCTCCTTAGGTGTAGTTGCAATCTGCCTGAGTGGTAGTGGAAGTTGGTACTCTCACAATATTTGATTATCTGGACAAGCACTTGAATCGTCAAGGCATAGAAAGCCACGGACCAAGTACTAGTATATAGAATCAATATAGATGGGTGCTTGATTGTCAGCATGGAAACGGTGGGCCAATAGGCCTCTCTATGTACTCTATAATTCTACGACTCTATAAACAGAAGGCAGCTCAGAAGAAATCAAAGTAATAGAACATGGAACATAGAACATTACAGCACTGTACAGGTCCTTCGGCCCACAATGTTGTGCCGACATTTTATCCTGCTCTAAGATCTACCTAACCCTTCCCTCCCACATAGCTACCCAGTTCTCTATCATTCATGTGTCTATCTAAGAGTCTCTTAAATGTCCTTAATGTATCTGCCCCCGCAACCTCTGCCGGCAGTGCGTTCCACGCACCCACCACTCTCTGTGTAAAAAAACTTACCTCTGACATCTCCCTTATACCTTCCTTCAATCACCTTAAAATTATGTCCCCTAGTGTTAGCCATTGTCACCCTGGGAAAAAGTCTCTGACTGTCCACTCGATCTATGCCTCTTATCATCTTGTACACCTCTATCAAGTTACCTCTCATCCTCCTTCTCTCCAAAGAGAAAAGCCCTAGCTCACTCAACCTATCCTCATAAGACATGCCCTCCAATCCAGGCAATGTCCTGGTAAATCTCCTCTGCACCCTCTCTAAAGTTTCCACATCCTTCCTATAATGAGGCAACCAGAACTGAACACAATACTCCAAGTGTGGTCTAACCAGAGTTCTATAGAGCTGCAACATCACCTCGCAGTTCTTGAACTCAGTACCCCGACTAATGAAGGCCAACACTCCATACGCCTTCTTAACAACCCAATCGACTTGCGCGGCAACCTTGAAGGATCTATGGACATGGACTCCAAGATCCCACTGTTCCTCCACACTGCTAAGAGTCCTGCCATTAACCTTGCATTATGCCTTCAAATTCAATCTCCCAAAGTGTATCACCTCACACTTATCCGGGTTGAACTCCATCTGCAATAAAAAATAGTAAAACATGCCTTCCCCTGCTACAGACCAAGTCAACACCGAGTAACTTTTCCTGTGAAACACTCAGGATTGTCTCCCATTTTGATTTATTTTATTGAAAAGTAACTCTAGGCTGTTCTTCTGAATGAGAACAAGGAATCAGCTGTTGGAAAGGAGATGAGAAATTTCTACACTTAGAAGTTGTGATTAGTCACAGAGTCATAGAGTAACACCGTGCAGAAACAGGACCTTAGACCCAACTCACCCTTTCCAATCAAGATGCCTTTCTAGTCCTGTTTACCCACATTTGGCCCATATCCCTCTAAACCTTTCCTATCCATGTACCTGTCCAAATGTCTTTTAAATGTTGTTAATGTATCTGCCTCAACCACTTCCTTTGGCAGCTCATTTCATACTGTACATGCACTACCCTCTGCCTTAAGAAGTTACCTCTCAGGTCCCTTTTAAGTCTTTCCCCTCTCACCTTAAGCCTATGCCCTCTAGTTTTTAATTCCCTTTCCGTTTGATTGTTTGGACACTCCCTAGTACTCTTTGTACCCTGAAGATCTGTATTTTTTATTTGAACAACACTCTTAGACTGTCCACCCCACACCCAGAAAGACAACAGCGGCTGAGGATGCCATCCTTTTGTACTCCCTGTGGAAAATTGAGGGATCGCAATCCGAGGCTCAAAATCCAGGCGATGGGAAAAGACAAACTGTTCGTTATTGAAAAAAAAATCAGCCATGGGAGGGGAATTGTGGAGATGGAGGAGGATCTGAAAGGCCTTTGGTGCACAAGGGGTCAAGCAGCCTTTTGAGAAGTAGATGATTCTACAAGCAGAGAGGCTACAATGGGTTGATGCACACATGAGTGAAGGGGAGAAGAGAGGGCCAGAGGCTGGCAGGTGATTGACCAGTCCCTCGACACATGAATCATTTATTATTACATATGTTTTGTAGATCCATCTGGGGACATAAATCACCCAGATATCGGAAGAGTTGACACTGGGGGAAGCTGTGGTTGTCTCAGTCCCACGCTGTGCTTTATCTCTCCCTTCCTGGCTCAGTGAAGAATTTCTATTGCATAAAGCAATGTTGCTGAGCGTGCAAGCGATAGGCCTTTCACTGTGTTAATTATTTAAGGCCTGAACCATAACGCATGCCCACGGGTAGTAGTGGAGGCAGATTCAATTGTAGTGTTTCAAAGGGAGCCGGATGAATATCTGAAAGGAAAGAATTTTGCATTGTTATGGGGAGAGGGTGGGGGAGGAAGACTGGCTGGATTGTCCTTACAGGCTCGATGGGCCAAATGGCCTCCTCCTGTGCCATCATCATTCTTTGATGCCTTGAGCCTTATCCAATATATAAGCTACAGTGCCTGGTTCGATATTAGATGGTTTCCAGACCAAGTCATCCAGGGGATGGAAGGGCAAAGGACAAAAGAGAAAGAGAAGGATGTAGACAGAAAGAGGACAAGCACTGGAAGACAAAAGGGAGACAGGCTGTGATGCCGAGTTGCAGTAAAAAAGAAAGAAAGCATAAAGAGAGACAGTTTACGAAGTGTTAGAGGTCAAAATGAGGCGTGACAGGAAGCCCAGGGAGGGTACCTCAAGATTACACAGAAAGTCAAAAATGTGTGCAAAGAGTCTGCGCAGAGATACAGACACACACAGGCACATACACACATAAACACTCACACACACACATACACTCACACACATGCAAACAAAGTGTGCACACACTCACATGCACACACATTCACACATCCATGCAGACACATGAGCGCACAACACTCGCAAATCCATATGCACACACATGCACACAGACATGCACGTACAGACATACACACACACACACACACACACACACACATACAGGCACACATGCATGCACGCACACATGGGCATGCACGGTAGTGTAGCGGTTAGTGTAACGCTTTAAGGCGCCAGCGACCCGGGTTCAAATCCGGCCACTGTCTGTAAGGAGTTTGTACGTTCTCCCCGTGTCTGCGTGGGTTTCCTCCGGGTGCTCCAGCTTCCTCCCACATTCCAAAGGTGTATAGGTTAGGAAGTTGTGGGCATGCTATGTTGGCGCCAGAAGCGTGGTGACACTTGCGGGCTGCCCCCAGCACACTACGCAAAAAGATGCATTTCACTGTGTGTTTCAATGTACATGTGACTAATAAAGATCTTGTCTTATCTTATGTGCACACACATACATATGCACCCATACACACACAAATAAGATATCTTTATTAGTCACATGTACATTAAAACACACAGTGAAATGCATCTTTTTGCGTAGACTGTTCTGTGGGCAGCCCGCAAGTGTCGCCAGGCTTCTGGCGCCAACATAGCATGCCCACAACTTCCTAACCCGTACATCTTTGGAATGTGGGAGGAAACCAGAGCACCTGGAGGAAACCCAAGCAGACATGGGGAGAACGAACAAACTCCTTACAGACAGTGGCTAGAATTGAAAATATGCACACACACATAGATTCGCGCGCACACACACACACACACACACACACACACACACACACAAACACACAGAAAAATGTGTTTGTTCAGCGAGGGGCACAGCCTGGGAGACTGCATGATGTGAGAAAAGGCAGGGAGAGGTAAACTGAAAGACCTAGGACAACCTCCTGCCACCCAGCTCCAAGAGAAATGCAACTGAAAACTATATCATAGTGAGCTTTTGAGCAAAATCAAATTCAAGGTAAATAAAAGAATGGAAATGCTGCGTGATCGGGGTCTGGTTCACGAACTCTGAGAAAGGCGGCTGCTGAAAGTTCAATGACTTTGTGCAATACCCATTGTACATTTAGGTGATGTACTCCCTGGGCTCCAGTGTCAGGGTTGCAGAAGGATGCCGGGATTGGTCCTCGTGCACTCCATGGAGAGAGATAGAGCAAGAAGGAGACAAAACAATCCAATCAAGATTTCCCTCTCCTACACCATCCTCTTGGACAGCGAACCTGTGCTTGTGGCTGTCGAGCTGATGGCAGGACAGGGATTGGGGACTCACCATGCGGGACTGGAACCCACACACAATGAGCATCCCACTGCAGAAGGGTTAAAAGGGGGCTTTGAGATCAAAACTAGTGTGTGTGTGGGCACCTTAAGTGGTGCAAGGGACCCAAACGTCAGGAGTGAAAGTGGCTGAGGAGACTCGGATTGGAAGAGCAGCTGCATCAAGGTGCATTTGATTTAGTTTTCTAAACTCTTGCGATTGTTTGCACGGAGCAGAGGCCTATGTATTTGAAAGGAGTCCTTGAACACAAGGCCTTCGTTGACCTGAGGGTCTGGCTGGTTGAAATGAGTGAGGAACAATGTTTTGCCCTGTATGTGGTTTACAGACCCTGGGCCTGCTGAGCAGATAATCTCCTTACCAGGCCTAGTGACTAACAGGAAGGGATGTTCCATGGCTATTAAAAGGGGAAGGGCTCTCTGCAGGTAATTGCTCCAAATGTCAAGTGCCTCCCTGAAGACCTGCTCCAGGTGCTGGTTCTTTTTCTCTATTTGTCTAAGATTCATTAGTTAGCGAGGAAAAAAAAGGTCCTTTTGACAGGGCCTCTCCCTCCAAGCCCAGGAGACGACCATTTCCTACAGGAAGGATTCCAAGAGGATGCGCTTGGATGGAGATGTCCGTTGAGGACACCTGCAGAGTGTGTTCTGCTACTCAAGTTTTCGTTGGTCAATTCCAGAACCGAATGCGAATGATCACTTTCGCTCTGTCTCTCTCTTTCTGTTAACTCAGTGCTTGCTGAAGGGTTTGCAAGCCAACTTAGCAGCGCTTGGAAACAGGAACATCTGATACAGTGCACTGTGAGCCTTGAATTCATGTGGCATCACCACCCAATGTTGTCCTGAGGCACAATTAATTACAGAGACCAATGCTAAGCAGACATATAGTGGCTAGCGTAACGCTTTACAGCGCCAGCGACCCGGGTTCAATTCCAGCCACTGTCTGTAAGGAGTTTGTACATTCTCCCCGTGTCTGCATGGGTTTCCTCCGGGTGCTCCGGTTTCCTCCCACATTCCAAAGATGTACAGGTTAGGAAGTTGTGGGCATGCTATGTCGGCGCCGGAAGCGTGGCGACACTTGCGGGCTGCTCCCAGAACACTCTACGCAAAAAAAGGTGCATTTCATTGTGTGTTACGATGTACATGTGACTAATAAAGATATCTTATCTTATATTGCACACAGCAAGATCTCACAGGAAAGATGGTAGTAAAAAACTGTTTAAATTCATTCTGCTCCCCAGCTCCAGGTCACAGGCCACCATGTAAGATATTTATTTATTAGTCACATGTACATCGAAACATACAGTGAAATGTGTCTTTTTGTGTTACTGAGAATATGCTGGGGGGCAGCCCGCAAGTGTTGCCACTCTTCCGGCGCCAACATAGCATGCCCCCAGCTCTTACTCCGTACGCCTTTTGGAATGTGGGAGGAAACTGGAACACCCACACAGACACACGGGGAGAACACACAAACTCCTTACAGACAGCGACGGGAATTGAACCCGGGTTGCTGGTGCTGTAAAGCGTTAAGCTAACCGCTACACTACCGTGGTAGCTGTTATCCGCTGTTAATATTTATTCTGCCATCACCATTATAGGCAGTGTGTTCCATACCCAATCCCTCCCCTCACCATATCATAATATTTTGTAACTTCCTCTAATTCTTCCACCTATCTCTGAAAATCATTGCCCTCCAGTTACTGTCTGCTCTGCTAAGGGAAATTGTTCCTTCCTGTTCACCTGACTGGGCCTCTCATGATTATACACACCTTGATTAAATCTCCCCTCACAAATTTCTCATTGATTGACAGAACTGAAGCCCGAGGGTCCTTGGGTAAAGCCTGTATCCCAAACGCTGACTCATCTCACTCTGCCTCGTTGTTCCTGCTCAGCAGTTTCCCCTCTCCAGTGATGTCATGTGAACTGGCTTATGAAACAAAGCTATTCCAAAGATCAACAGAAATAAATGTCCATTTTATTTCTTGAATGTTTCTCTTGTTCAGCATTGTTTAATAACTTTGCCAGAAATTCCTGTGAAATTGTGCATGTTTGATCTGTGCAGAACTCACAGAGTGCCATTCAGACCTGACATTTCACTGACTGTCTGATGTCGAGTCTCTGGAAATGGAAATAGAAATAAAGGCCCACTCTCGGCTGATCTGGCCTATGATAATCTGAATGGACTCATTTTACAAACAGTTTTGTAATCTATCCCTTTCAATTTGATGACAAAGTAGAGAAACTCCCACCTTTTCCCTCTGTGCTTATCAGTGTGAGAGGTGACTACAGAATAATGAAGCTTCCTGCCATGATTTTACTCCCATTGTCAGTGACAGGCACTCTCAGGTCCCCAGAGCTTACTTGAATTGTGAACTAAATCTTTGTCTGTCATTACTCTTTGCGGATTGGTGTTACTGGGGCTCTGTGATATCACTCTTACTTCTCAGTTGGTAGGTTATGGGTTCATGTCCTGCTTCTCACCCTGAACATTAAATCTTGGCTGTTGTGCTGGTATTAGGCAGATTTTTGGACAAGGTGTACAAAATGATGAGAGTATTAGATGAAGTGGGAAGGACTTAGTTTCCATAGTAGAGGGGTCGTAGTAGGGGCATAGATTTACAGTATTTGTTAGAATACAAACAGAAACTGAAATGAGAGGATCTGGTGCAGAGAGTCGTGCAGTGCTGGTCTGAGGAAATAGATGAGCTTCTATGCAACTGCTTTGAGTCAGTGGATTGGTCCATGTTCAAAGACTCAGCTGCCAGCTTAGATGAGTATGTCACCACCATCACGGACTTTATCAGCAAGTGTGTGGAGGACTGTGTACCAAAGAGGACAATACGGGTGTTCCCAAACCGGAAACCGTGGATGAACCGGGAGATCCACTCCCTACTGAAGTCGAGGACTGCTGCATTCAAATCAGGTGACCCTGACCTTTACAAGAAATCGAGATACGACCTCCGGAAGGCTATTAGGAATGCCAAGAGACAATACCGGTTCAAAATAGAGTTCCAGACCAGCCGTCAGTTGTGGCATGGCTTACATGCTATAACGGGCTACAAAACGAAGTCAGGCATCATAGTCAACAACAGTGTATCTCTTTCTGATGAGCTTAACGCATTCCATGTGCGTTTTGAACAGAAGGGGAGTGGATTGTCACCATCCACCCTGACAGCCTCCAATGCAACTGAATCCATGGTCACTGTCGAGGACGTAAGATCAGTGAACCCCAGGAAAGCATCTGGCCTGGATGGTGTCCCTGGCCGTGTGCTCAGATTTTGTGCTGGTCAGCTGGCGGAAGTATTTGCAGACATATTTAACCTCTCCCTGCTTCAATCTGAGGTTCCCACCTGTTTTAAGAAGACCACTATCATTCCAGTACCTAAGAAAAACAAGATAACGTGCCTTAATGACGACAGACTGGTGGCTCTGATATCCACTATCATGAAGTGCTTCGAGAAGCTGGTCATGGCACGCATCAACACCAGCCTCCCAGACAACCTTGACCCAAAGCAATTCACCTTCCACCATATCCCTGGCCCTACACTCATCTCTGGAGCATCCGGACAGTAAAGACAACTATGTTAGACTATTGTTTATTGACTACAGCTCTGCCTTCAATACTATAATTCCAAGCAAACTCATCACCAAACTATGAGACCTGGGACTCAACACCTCCCTCTGCAACTGGATCCTTGACTTTCTGACCAACAGACCACAATCAGTGAGGATAAGCAGCAATTCTTCCGGCACAATTATTCTCAACACTGGTGCCCCACAAGGCTGTGTCCTCAGCCCTCTACTCTACTCCCTATGTACTCATGACTGTGTGGCCAGATTCTGCTCTAACTCCATCTGCAAGTTTGCAGATGATACCACTGTAGTAGGCTGTATCTCAAATAATGATGAGTTGGAGAGCTTAGTGACATGGTGTCATAACAACAACCTTTCCTTCAATGTCAGCAAAACAAAAGAGCTAGTCATTGACTTCAGGAAAGGGGGTGGTGTACATGCACCTGTCTACATCAATGGTGCTGAGGTTGAGACGGTTGATAGCTTCAAGTTCCTAGGAGTGAACATCACCAATAGTGTGTCCTATTCCAACCACGTGGACACCATGGCCAAGAAAGATCACCAGTGCCTCTACTTCCTCAGGAGGCTAAAGAAATTTGGCAGGACTAGTGAAGGGTCTCGGCTCGAAATGCCGATTGTTCATTTCCCTCCACAGATGCTGCCTGGCCTGCTGAGTTCCTCCAGCATTTTGTGTGTGTTGCTTCTGTTAGTGCAAGTAGGGATTACGTTGGGTGGCTCTTTTTATGTCCAGTGGCCTCCTGTATGGGAAATTTTCTATGACTCCATGTTACTGACTAACAATATACTATGATGATCCAGACACATGAATTCAAATCCCACCACAGTTTAAGTTCAAATCCCACCACAGAAGAGTTTAAATTAATTAAATAAATCCGGAATCTGCAATGTCAAGGCTGGTCTTCAGTGATTGGTCTTCAGGAATGGGCAGCAACCAATCACCAGCACTTTTAATGTTTTCTTTACAGCAGAAACCAATGATAATAAAAATGAAACTGTGCACAGGTGGATGAGAATTTAGAGTCATGGAGCATGGAAACAGCCCTTTGGTCCTCCAAGCCCACGTAGACCATTTAAACACCCATTTATACTAATTCTACATTAGTCCCATTTTTATTCCCCCCCACATTTTACCACTGACCTGCACAATTTAGTGGCCATTTGACCTACCATCCCCCATGCTTTTGGGCTGTGGGAGGAAACGACATCACAGGGACAATGTCCAAACTCCACACAGACAGTACCAGAGGTCAGGATCGAACCAGGATTGCTGGAACTGTGAGGCAGAGACTCTACTACCTACTCCACTGACCTGCCCAAATTTGCTTTCTGCCAGTTTGATCTAATCACCAATTTCTGTACATATGTATTTCTTTTTTGATCTCGGGCTGTAGGTGCTACATCAACTGCCCACCCCAGTTGTCCTGAGAGGCCGATGGTAAAGCTCTTGCCTGTAATTGTTTTACAAATGTACAACTGGAAACTTCAGTGGGATTCAACTGCAAGGCAATTACCTCAGGCACTGGCCCACGGTAGAAATGGATTTATTGAATTCGCTTGCTCAACAAACTGTGATGGGATCGTGAAGCTTCAAGCTCTGTGAGTTACTAGCCTGGTACTGTAATTACCACAGAGAAAAAGTGATTCCATTGTGGGTGACCCTACCTTCATCACAATTGGTTAATCCCCTGCTTTATGGAATGATAATTGATAATTGGTTTATTATTGTCACAAGTAATGAGGTACAGTGAAAAACTTTGTTTTGCATGCCATCCGTACAGATCATTTCATCATATCAGTACGTCGAGGTAGTACAAGGGAAAAACAATAACAGAATGCAGAATATTGTGTTATAGTTACAGAGAAAGTGCAGTGCAGGCAGACGATAAGGTGCAAGGCTGTGTGAGGTCAAGAGTCCATATTAATGTGCAAGAGGTCCATTCAATAGTCTTATAGCAGCTGGATAGAAGCTGCCTTTGAGACTGGTTGTTCTTGCTTTCAGGCTTTTGTTATCTTCTACTCAATGGGAGGGGGAAGAAGAGAAAATGAATGGAGTGGGAGGGGTCCTCAATTATGTTGGCTGCTTTACCAAGGCAGTGAGAACTATAGACAGAGTCCATGGAGGGGAGGCTGGTTTCCGTGATGTGCTGAGCTGTGTCCACAACCCTCTGCAGTTTCTTGTGGACTTGGGCAGAGCAGTTGCCATACCAAACTGTGATGCATATGGACAGGATGCTTTCTATGGTGCATCTATAAAAATTGGTGAGGGTCAACAGGGATGTGCCAAGGGTGGTCGCAAGGTGGAGCATGTTGCCACAGCGAGTTGTTGAGGAAAAAAGCCGAAGCATTTAAGGGGAAGGTAGCTAATGGAAGAAAAGAACTAGGAGGTTATGTTGAGAAAATGAGGTTTCCAAGGATCATGAAAGCTAAGACAGGCTGTGGGTGTAAATAAATATGATTTCAGCTTTCTATTGATGGGTTCATTTAGCACTACATCAACCAACTTCCCTGGAAGTACTTTCATATGTGTAATGGGTCTCCTGGAAGGTTGGTGATTGATCCCCATAGAACCATTCGCTTAGTATTGGGAGCAGGGGATTAACCCAGAGAGAAGGGAAGGGAACAATTTATTGGTCTAAATGGGTCCCCTCTGTATGAATATCTTTGCAATATTGTGCTGGGTAATAACATAATCTTGATAATGCCTTCTGGGCATTTTTGAACGATAATAAAAGGATAAAGGCGTAGATTTATTTTTTTTCAATTAGGTGCTAAATATAGCAAATTTGAACTTGCCAATTCATCGGTAAGAGTCAGACATAAAGTTGTATTCAAGAAACCTTAATTAGCATCATTCGTTCAAATCACAGCCCAGAGTATTTAGCAAATCTTTATGAGGTTACAACTCCTGCCAACAGCCTCACTTGACAGAGAGATTTATGACTGGCACCAGCTCACTAGTACCTGGACAGCTGGGACAGGCTCTTTGCACTCAGCATGCCCTGAGACGACAACAAGGAAGAGAGAGTGCGAGGTGGATAGTAAGAGATGAAAGGATAAATAAGGAAGCACAGAGAAAACGATAAAGGGATTGAAAATCTGAAGAAAAGCAAACAATTACTTTGAAGGTGTGAAAAAGTCATTTAAAACCACTTGTCACATGTCTTTTACAGTAATGCATAAAAGGACAAAATGCATGTAAAGCACTATAACTATTGAGTACCTTTGAAGTGGAAACATTGATATAATCTGGCAAATGCAATGTTAGCTTGCATCCACAATAGCAATGAAATAATGATCAGATGATCAATTTTTTATTGATGTTGGTTTGGCAATAAATATTGACCAGGACACCAACCATAGCTCCCTTGCTTGTGGCACCAGAGCGTGGCAGTTCATTGCAAGCTGTTCTCTACAGATCTACTCATTATCCTTACTATAATTGTTCTACACTTTTAAATTTAAGTTCTATGTCACTTACTACCTCAATGCACTCTGTACTAACTCAATGTATCTGCACTGTGTAATGAATTAACCTGTACAATCGGTATACAAGGTAGGTTTTTCACTGTACCTCTGTACAAGTGACAATAATAAACCAATACCAATACCAATCTTTAATGTCCAGCTGAGAGAACAGCTGGAGCTTTGGTTTAACATCTCCTCTGGCAGATGTCTCCTCTGACACTGCAGCACTCTCCCAGTGTTGCTCTGGAGTGACAGCCCAGATTTCAGAGCTCATGCCTCTGGCGTGGGACTAGAACCTGGAATCTACTGGCCCTGACATGTCAACCTAAAAGCTGCTTCAAGTCACAGGAGTGGAAGATTACAATCCTGTTTGGCCTGCTTTCCAGGCAGAAGATAAGGGGGAGAAGGATTAATATTACAGGGTTATTTCATTTGCTTCAGGAATGCCTGAAATACAGGCATCCTGGGCTGCCATATTACACTGACATGTGGCCCCTTGCATGGATAAATAGAGGGGATTAGCTAGGGACCATCCCTTCTCTTCTAGTAATCAGTTGGCACCAAGGAAAGAGGTATTAAGTCTTTGTTGGCAAGGCCTTTCAGCCCATCAGCAACAACTGATGGGCTAGTATTTCTTAGGCTGGCTACTAAAGAGAAATGCAAGAAAAATATGATCATTTAAAGCCTGGGATTGAAGAGGAATATTGGAGCAGAGCAAAGCATCTTGATTCTGCATCAGACCTGATGTACACGGTGTTTGTGGAGTAAAAATTTGACAGATTTTCCACCCTCCAGCTCTGAAATCTCTCTCGCTAATTGTGAAGCCGTATAAGGAAAGCAAAATGATCTTTTGTTTCGAGCAGAGTTTGCAGTGGATGAGGGGGTTGGGTGAAATGCCTGCAGCACTTATTCCCAGATCTATATGTGGAAGTGTCCCATTGCTGCATACTTCACTATAAATATTTTATTTTACTCAGATTTAATAAAAAAAAACTTAGATTAAAACACTAAAATCAGCATGGACACTGGCTGGAGCTTGGCATCACTGGGCCAAAATTCTCAGGGCAGGCTATTCCTGGACAGCCTTGAAGTTCAGTGGAAAGTTAAAGGTTAGACTCATTCCCATCAGAAAACAAAGAAAACTATTTGTGTCTCAGTTTCCTCCAATGTCTCCTCAAGTTTATTCAGTGTGTGGATGATATGTTCAGACCGCGGTTCAATCACCTTGTCTGCATTGAATTTGAGGGCCAGGTCTCCAACAGCCATGCTTACGGAAGGTAAAACACACTCAGCCCATGCCTCCTGTTGGAAAGTCGGTACACCATTCGTGTGTGGAAGATCAATCCCACTGTGGTCAAACTGTCTGCTGGCTGTCAAATAATGTGAATGAGGAGAAAATTTGGAACACTTCCAGTGGAAGGCTGGCATCTCCAGAGCCCAGCAAGGAGTCAAAATATTCTGGATAAAAATGTAGTCAAGAACAAAATGTTTCCATTTCTTTTGGTCACACGCCCTGATAGTAATAAACAGGGGTAATTTAATGATGATTGCTTTTTGGAGAACTCTTCCCTAACAAATGTGTGGCAATGGATGTTACCTGCATTTTCCCATCAGTAATTTGGGTACACGTGATGGGCAACGGAAATTTCACCCCAATTACTCCTCTGGGGTCACCTGTGGCTCCCGATCATTGAGGTGTTCCGGGGGGTGAACGCATAATCCACGTTGGCACTCCAGGGCAGTGCTCATGGACTGCTGCACTGTCTGAAGTGCTATCTTTCAGATGAGACTGAGGCCCCCACCATACTTTCAGATGGGTTCAAAATATCACATGGCAATATTCAAGTGATATCTCCAGTGTCCCAGACAATAGCTATCCATCAAATATCATGCTGTCTGTAAGATCTTGCTGTGTGCATATTTGGCAACTGTGTTTCCTAACTTACAACAGTGGTTGCATTTCAAAAGTTTTTCATTGGCTGTAAAACACTTTGAAATGTCCTAAGGCTGTGAAGGCACTATATGAATAAAACTTTCATTGTACATTTGCTTCACCGTACTTCTGCACATGAGAATAAACTCAACTTGACTTGACTTCTTTCTTTTTGCACTGTAACATGACTGAAGAGGCACCCGAACCATCCCTCGACAATTTACCTGTGTTCACTTTCCCTTTGATAAGGCCTGCACTGATTCTCTCTTCCCTCATTCCATCACAACAAACTCGGAGATGGATAAAATGAGCCACTTGGCATTACCTGTTTATTTGCTTCTCTGTAACTTGGAAGAACAAAGTGTTGCGAATTTGCTGCCAAGCTCTCAAGGTGTGAGGTTGGCACAAGTTGAACAAGAGAACCTCCAGGAAGGGAAAACCAGAGGCACGGGGTCACTCCTAACCACCGTCACCAAGGAGGCAAGTCATTAAGACCGGCACTCCATGTATCAACTTTTACTGCAAATTCACCTCGATACTGAGGTAACTCAACCCTGCCGTGGAACTAATCCACAGTGCATGCACTGGTCCTGACTACAGGTATCCTGTGCTTACATTTTTTTCAATATTACAAATACTAACTAATCAAAAGCATATGACAGCTTTCCAAGACTGAACTCATTGCTGGATCAGATTTCAGCGATTCCAGCAAAGTATTTTTATTTGCCATTTTCTAATGAAGCTTTTGGAGCAAAGAATAAATTATAAGAAGTATTTATTTATTTATTATGAAAAATGGCAAGTTACTTGAGGTCTGTCCTTACTTTTGTTTCCCAAGTGTTCCCAGTAAAAGGCTTTCCCTGATCTCTTCATCTCCATTTTTGGCCAGAGGTCACATTTCTATACGACATAGAAGGAGGCCTTTAAGCCCATCAATTCAATGCTGGATCAAAGAGTAGTCCCATTCCTCCACTAATAATCCTTATAACCTATCATCCCCATATACTCACCAATCCCACCATCTGTCTACACCAGAGGCAATTTTAAATTGTCCAAATAACCTACCAACCCATATGTCTTTGACATGTGAGAGGCAGTCCATACAGTCACAGGGAGAACATGCAAACTCCACACAGAGAGTGTCAGAGGAAAGGATTGAACCTGGGTCTACTAACTGCGTCACTATGTCACACCACGTTGGTTTTGAGTGAATGCTTGATACCTTTCCTCATCTGGCACCTAAAGGCTAACTATGTGAAGATGGATCTTGGCTCTCAAAGGGAGATACCCTATTGTTTTAGCCAGATATACACAATTTAGTAAATTGGTTTACTGGAGATAGAAATTCACCCTCAATCCCTAGTGCTAAACATGTAATCTAACAGCAGTTTAACCTTATACACCTCTTTCCCAAATTCAATTCTTCACAAACCAATGAACCAAGTTGAACAAATGGAGTACACAGTGTTATGATGTTGTGTGTTTGCAGCAAGTAATCAAAACAGATATCTTTTCCTTGGTGTCCAGGAACAACACTGCAAAGAAAGCAAGCCTCTGCCTTCACAACATCTTTCATGACTGAATTTCATATCCTTATACCACCCAATTAAGTGACGCTACCAATTGCTCCCAGGATATGTAGGCCATGTTAGCTGAGGATTTACACCTGATGGGGCCTGGGTTTTAAATTCCCAAACCTATTTCATCTTTAATTGAGTAAGATGAATCTATGTTCTCTGGGGTTTGGAAGAATGAGTGCTAATCTCACTGATAGGTATAAAGTTCTCAAAGGGGTTTTCAGAGGCAAGCTTGGAAAACTGTTTTGCCTGGCTTGCGAACCTAGGTCACAGCAATGGGGTGGCACAGTGACCTGGGTTCAATCCTGACCCATTATGTGAAGTTTGCATGTTCTCCCTATGACTGTGTGGGTTTCCCCTGGGTGCTGTGGTTTCCTCCCACATTCCAGAGATGTGCTGATTGGTAGGTCAACTGGCCACTGTGAATTACCCCTAGACTAGGTCAGTAGTAGGAGATTCAAAGTGGAGCTGTTGGGCATGTTAATGGGATTTCTCTGAGAGCCAGCAGACTTGATGGGCCAAATATCCTCCTTCTGTGTCATAGAGTTTTTCGAGGAGGTTACCAGGAAGGTTGATCGGGGAAGGCAGTGGACGTTGTCTACATGGACTTTAGCAAGGCCTTTGAAAAGGTCCTGCGTGGGAGGCTGGTCCAAAAGGTTAAGTTGCTTGGCGTTCAGGATGAAGCAGTCAATTGTATACAATGTGGGCTTAGCGGGAGAAGTCAGAGAGTGGTAGTAGATGGTTGTCTCTCTGATTAGAGGCCTGTGACTAGTGGTGAGCTGCAGGGATCGGTGCTGGGTCCGTTGTTGTTTATCATCTATATTAATGATTTAGATGATAATGTGATGAACTGGATCAGCAAATTTGTGGATGACACCAAAATTGGGGGCATAGTGGGCAGCGAGGAAGGCTATCAAAGCTAGCAAAGTGATCTGGACCAGCTAGGAAAATGGGCTGAAAAATGGCAGATGGAATTTAATGCTGACAAGTGTGAGGTGATGCACTTTGGGAGGACAAACCAGGGTAAGACTTGCACAGTGAATGGTTGGACACTGAGGTGTGCAGTTGAACAAACGGACCTGGGAATATAGATTCATAGTTCCTTGAAAGTTGCATCGCAGGTAGATCAAGTTGTAAAGAGAACTTTTGGCACTTTGGCCTTCGTAAATCAGGACATCGAGTACAGGAATTGCGATGTTACATTGAAGTTGTACAAGATGTTGTTGAGGCTGAATTTACAGTATTGTGTGCAGTTCTGGTCACCTACCTACAGGAAAGATATCAATAAGCTTGAAAGAGTGCAGAGGAAATCTACATGGATGTTGCCAGGACTTGAAGAGTTCAGTTATACCGAAGAGTTGAATAGGTTAGGACTTTATTCCCTGGAGTGCAGGAGAATGAGGGGAGATCTTATAGAGATACACAAAATTATGAGGGGTATAGATAGAGTGAATGCATGTAGGCTTTTTCCCCTCAGGTTGGGTGAGACTAAAACTAGATGTCATAGGTTTAGGGTGAAAGGTGAAATATTTAAGGGAATCTGAGGGGGAACTACTTCACTCAGAGGGTGGTGCAAGTGTGGAATGAGTTGCCAGCGGAAGTGGTGGATGCGGGTTCAATTGTAACATTTGAGAGAAGTTTGGATAGGTACATGGATAAGAAAGGTATGGAGGGCTATGGTCCAGATGCAGGTAGATGGGACTAGGCAGAAAACCAGGCCGGCATGGACTAGATGGGCTGAATGGCTTGTTTCAGTGCTGTAGTGCTCTATGACTCGATGACTCTATAAAGAAACTATGAAAGGTAGTTTAGGATTGAGATGACGAGAACGTTCTACACTCAAAGTGTTGTAAACCTTTGGACTTCTCTATACTTGAGCACTGTACCTGTATTTCCTGATGCATATTCAAGACTGAGACATTCAGGGGCATTAAAGGTACATTAGAATTTAAATGTATTGACTTTTGGAGGAGAACATGTGTACACTGTGAATATATGGTGAATGTGTTCACATGTATCTAATACCTTTTTCAGATAACTATTGGTGTATACAATACTCGCTTGCCACACCACCTGCACACATCATAGGTATGTATTGGCATGGGAATAAGGTGGAGAAGTCAGAAAGAGATTTATCAACCATTGTCTTACTGATGGAGGAGTGGGCTCGAAGGGATGTCTAGTCCACTCCCCCTCCTATTGCTTATATTTTTATGTTCAAATTTTTACAGTTCACAGTAAAAGAAAAGATTCATTTCATGTCAGGATTGGATTTATCCCTGAGTTGAAAAGGGAATCTTATAACCAAACCTGCCTTCTCACTCATGTTCAAAAGCATAGTGACGTATGGAAAGTTTTACTGACGACTTCTGTTGTAAAGTAAATACAAAGCTAGACTATGCCTCTTCAACAGAGGCCCATATCAAATAATCACACTTGGCTGGGCTCACACTGTGTTGCTGAGTTGTAATGCAGGCTATTTATAGCTACTTTTACTTCAATGAGGAGAATTATTGAAGCTGCTTTGCTTAATTAGGGCAAGGAGACACTGTTTTGAACTGAAATGGCAGAGTTAACACTGATGCCTGGAGGCCCCACTTCAAGTAGACTTTCAACTTATAAAATGGGTATCAACAGATAGTGCCTCTGACAATGTAGCACTCCACAGGAGTGTTCAGGTTCCCACTGGAGTATTTAGTTCTCCACTGAGAACACCATCATCTCAAATCCCGAGGCCACACAGAATCCCCATATGGAGGTAAGTCTAAATCGTGGAATTCACCACCAAGCAGCAGTGTGGGAGCACCTTCACCACACAGACAGGAGCAGCTCAAAGAGACAATTTAACAGCAACCTTTTAGAGTAGTTGGGGATCAAAAGCAAATGTTAGCTTTGCCAGTGAAGCCCACATCCCATGAATGCCAAAGCATGATGAACAGCACAAATCTAACATAATGTGCAACAGTCTTCCAAAGGCACATCGTATCCAGTACTGGCTCAAGTAAAATTGACATAAAGTGCACAGCAGGGCCTGCCACAACTGCACAGCAGGTAGAACAGCTGCCTTGAGGCACCAGAGACCTGGGTTCAATCCTGACCTCCGGTGCTATCTGCGTAGACTTTGCATGTTCTCCCTGTGACTGAATGGATTTTCACCAGGTGTTCCGGTTTCCTTACACATCCCAAAGATGTGCAGGCTGGTAGATTATTTGACTCTGTCAATTGCCAGAGTCAAGTGCATAGATGAAGTGGTAGAATGTGGGGAGAGTTGATGAGAATGTGGGGAGATTAAAAAATAAGATTAATGTAAATGAGTAGTTGATGGTCAATGGGGACTCATTGGGCTGGCGGGCCTATTTTTAAGATAAAATTTCTTTATTAGTCACATGTACATCGAAACACACAGTGAAATGCATCTTTTTTGCGTAGTGTTCTGGGGGCAGCCCGCAAGTGTTGCCACACTTCATGCACCAACATAGCATGCCCACAACTTCCTAACCCGTATGTCTTTGGAATGTGGAAGGAAACCGGAGCACCCGGAGGAAACCCACGCAGACACGTGGAGAACGTACAAACTCCTTGCAGACAGTGGCCGGAATTGAATTCGGGTCACTAACATTGTAAAGCGTTACGCTAACCGCTACACTACTATGCTGTATCTCCCTATTAGTCTCACACTCTCCAGAAAATGCCCTGGTGTGCGGTTTTATACGAGAAAAGAATGGAATGGAGAGTTTTGTGCTAGCCCAGCCTCATCATATGAAAATTTGGGAGCTACTAAAACACATAGGAAATATATTTACTGAATAGGAATAATGAAAACTATGATCAGTTGGCATTGGACTGGGGAATAAGGTTAAGTGATCCAATTAAAGGGACACAACCTCTAACCTCATTCCTCAGTTCCCTGGCTACCATCCGCTGTTGTTTAATTATCATTCCGCAGTAACCAGTGGCAGCTCACTTTCATAGCTGCCTGCACTCAGGCAAAGCGACTCTGGGATATTGGCAGCTTACTTTGAATGCAATCCACGCATTCAGACTGCTGTCATTGAAGTGTTCTGCAACAAAGAAGAGAGGGAAGAGCACACTGTCATCCCAGTTTAATGAACACAATCATTCACGCCCGAATAACCAAATGCAGAATATGCCCAGCAGCTTCAGTTGATGAGGTGGGACAGATCTCATTAACTGCTGGGGGAAATAGCCTCCAGAATACAGAGAGGGGCAGGCGTTGCCGGTAACCATCTGTAATTGCCTTAAATCAGCTGTGACTTGACTTTATTTTGAGGCTTTTTTTGTGACTGGATTTTGACACAAACTACTCAAGCAGATACTGTTCGGTGTGGAGGGAGAATGGATTCAGCACAGATGAGTACAGTGGATGCAACATCATTGTTTGAGAAAGGATATAAATTAACAAATGTGACACACCACCCACAAAGAGCACTCGGGTGGAGTCAGGGCGACATACCGGTTCACCGACAGTGCTCTCTTAAATTGTGCCTGCTCTTAACCCTGCAGTTCCTTCCGTTGACATTGAGCATGCTTTGGCAGTGACGAGATGGCATCACCTCCCATTTACATTTCACCAGTGCACACGTGTGCCGTGCACAAATACACATATGCACAAATACACAGGAATGCACAAATACACATATGCACAAACACACACAGACAAAACACCCATACACATGTGGCACACACACAAACATACACACACAAACACACACACACAAAACACCCATACATACGAGTGCACACACACACTCACACACAAACACACACACATACGTGCACATACACACACACACACACACACACACACACACACACAGCATTGGGTTCCTTGGTTCACCTCACCTTGTTTGCAATTACTTAGAAAGACATCAAACTTATAAGGAAGATTGGCTACCAGTCCAATTTAGCCTTTTACCCTTCGCACAGACAATGGAATGTCAGTATGAGGTTGATGTCACCATATCAATGCCAAAATGTTATTTTAAATGCTTTTGCAATGTAAGTCCTTGTGAATTGGAGGAGGTCAGTGTTGCTCAGGATGCTTGGTTCATGGAGCTGCGAAGAATACCAGGCAGGGTTATGTGCGCCAACTTCAGCTGGAGTGGGCTCAAGGGTCTGTTTCACTGTCTGCATGGCAGCATTTAGTTGCAGATCTATGACCTGCAATTGAGACTGAATTAATGTTTTTGTAGGCTCATGATTAATTTCTAATATTTTGCCACAATGTTAAACCTAGAATGTCATCAGTTTTTTTAATAACTTGATCATCGCTGTCTTGAATTCCATATCCTTTAATTTTCCTCAGTAATCTCCCTTGTGATTGTTGACATCAGTTTTCATTCTTTGCATTTATATTGTTCCAGTTCCTTGGAACTAGTGCCAGTTTCTCACACTTACATTATTACTTCTAACTTCCTCACTGAAGACTCAAGAAGACATAGGTTTCTGATTCAGTCACTGGGAGAAGAAAGTCACACACTGGAACCTAAACACAAGGCAGTCAGACCATGGACACTGCCAGCACACAACATAAACCAAAGGGGCCGTAACCAATACAAGTAATCAAATTGGGAAAGACATTGTCTTCTCTAGCCATCAGTTCAGAGCTTCTGAGGTTATTATCCCAGCAGCACAGTGTTGGCTTGGAGTAAAGGGAATGTAAAGTGTATGGAGTATTGTAACTCCATACATGGGCAGTGATGTTGGGATAAAAGCTTTCTACAACTAACTGCAATCATCATCTGATTAGGTCATAATAGCGAATTGCTTTCCTGCAAGAAAGAAAATCAATTGAACAAGAGGGTTTAAATGCGCTCTATTAGTGGAAGAGCCATAAAAAAAATGGGAGATAGCCAAAACTATAGAGAAATCAGAATATATTCACAATGGGGGTGTATTCTGTCAAAATGTAATTATACAGGATAATGGGATTATAGAGAGTAGTAGTGAGGGACGTGGGGTATATCAGCATGTGATTGCTATATGTGTAGTTGTTAGGCAAGTGAGATATATATTAAGATACAATTATATCAAAGACAATTCTATTGATTGTGGGGTTTATCGATGTATAATAATTAGGATTTGGCTATGTCTGATTTTAATTTTAATGGATTATCAGTATTATTAGAGAGTAAGTGTGGGGCATGTCTTACGTCCCATGTATTGACTTGAGATACATCAAAATTTAATTACAAGGGACATGGTGTATATCACACTGTCTGGAGTATGTGAGATTGCAACACTGCCCTTCTGGCTGCTAGGGCGGGAGTATTCAGTCATAAATATGGGACATATCAGAGTGAAGTAATGAGGGGTGGGGGCTATGTCAGTCAGTGTATTCTAGTTGACATCTACTTCTGGATGAGCATTAACTTCTTCCAGTTAAACAATAAGAAGGTGCAACCATCATCTTCAACCCCTAACACAATTTCTACCTCCTCTGGACCCTCTCCAAGGTCAGCACATCGTTCCTGAGATACAGGACCCAAAATTGCTCATTCTTTGAAATTCTCTCCCTAAGTTCCTCCCCCTCTACACTTCCCTCACTTCCTTTCAAGACCTTTCCTAAACCCTCATGTATTTTTGACAAAGCTTTTGCTTGTCCCTCATAAACCTTACCTGTTCATCTTAAGATTGTTCTCCTGCTCCACCCTAGTAACAGCAAAGGTGGATCTAGCTGAAGATTTAAAGCTGGGTGTGGGAAGTACCGTCCTGTAAAGGTGAAGGATGTAGGATGTATCAGACTTTAAAAAGAGGGGTGATTGAAATAAACTGCACTTATATAGCACTTTTCAGAACCTCAGGAGGTCCCTCAGCATTTCACCACTGATGAAGTACTTTAGAAGTCAAAAGGAAAATACTGCAGATCCTGGAAACCTAAGATAAGATTAAAAATGCTGGAAATACACAGCAGGTCATGCAGTATCACAGGAGTTTCACCGACCTGAAATGTTAACCGTTTCACTCTGTATAGATGCTGCCTGACCAGCTGAATGTTTCCAGCATATCCTGTTTGAAGTAGTTTTGAAGTGAAGTTGCTGTAGTAACAGAGGAAACAAAGCAGCCAATTTCCCACTAAAAGCATCTAACACTGAGCCAGTAATCGGTTTATACTGATATTGGCCAGGATAATGGGGGAGACGTCCCTGCTCTCTAAGATGGTCAAATGGGATCTTTTATGATGACTGAGCGAGCAGAAGGTTCAATAGCCCTCCTTAATAACTGAATGTCTGATGATGCAGCACCCCACAGTATGATCCCTGCAGCACCATCAGAGACCTTTATATTCTGTTGTCAGGCTTAACCCAGTGAGTCAATATTGCACTGTGATAAGTAAGTGTTTATAAAACAGTAATTGTAAGGGATGCTTTGTCGTTTGGTCTACCTGCTGCTCCTAATTACAACAGTGTAATAACAGAGATTGTGGGAAATGATTGCCTGATAATTAGGGGTACAGGAAATATCACAGAGTTTAATAGTGAGGCGAATTACATCAGATAGTGAAGAGTGCATATTAGACAGTGCCATGTTTGCAGGTGTGGTGTACATGATATAGTGCTATGATACAAGTTACTTGCAGAAGAGAGAAAAACAGATGGTGATAAAGGAGGAAATGACACTTGTACTTGCCAAACATGAGGAACACATCCAGCAAAATGGAGGCACATCACCTGAAATCCATTTTCTCTCTGGCAAAGCCTGAAGAGGAGGGTAACCTTCCTTTGTCAGCCCCTCAGCAGCAGTTGGAGACGTCAATAATGAGCTTCGGGTTTTTTTTTAAATCTCTTGTCATTATAAAACAATCATAAGAGATACATTGCTACAGTGACTTGTCATCAGGAGAGCAACAAGAGGAAGCAGTAGATCCTGACAAAAGATAATCCAACTTATGATACCCACCCACAAGCCAAATGGTTTTGTACACTTTGACTGCAGGCTGATTCCATTCATATCACCCGCAGGGCAACAATGTAAAGGCAGACGTTTACCATTGGCCAACGTTCTCCCTGTCGTTCAGGTGGGATTGATATTCACCAAAATAGATACCTCTCCTTATAAGGAAGGTACTTGTTGATTGAACTTTGCCTGCATATTAAGTCCCACTGCTCTCTCAGACTGAAATAAAAGATCCCACTGTCACTTTTGGAGTTCTCCCTGGCTATGTTCATCCTTCTACCACCCTCACTAGAAGGGAATATCCGGTCTGTTACATCTCCGTGGGATCTTGCTGTGCACAAATTTGTTGCTGCATTTCCTGCAATACAACAGTGACAATATTTTAAAAGTATTTCATTGGCTGCAGATCCTATACAAATGCAAATATTTCTTTCTATGCACAGATATTTGCCAAAATGGTTACCCTCCCATTGGTATGCTGGCTGTCTGAGCAGTCATTTACCAATGTCACGCCCCAGGGATTTTTTGGACTATGTAATGTCTCTGGATTCATTGCAGGATTTCACTGTGATTCACCTCCCAACTTCATTGTAATTAATTTATTATTTATTTTTCAATGATTGATATAATTAATAGAAGCCACACACCAAACTTAAAGAGCCTCGTGTTAAATTGTTCAATCTTCTTTCCAGATGTGGTAACTCACCACTGAGACACTGTTAATTCCTTTCACACCTCCTATTCCTCACCTTTGAATTGGGCAGGCAGCCACATGAAATAGGAGGATGGGTCATGACCTTCTCCCACCACAAGCCAGCTTGCTGAGGCCAGGAGATGTGAGAGATGGAACAGAAACCCACTTCGAGGAAGGCTTCACAGCCTTCTGGCTCTTGTTGAAGAAGAGCAATCAAAAGGTACCTCAGCCAAAATACCCATCAGGAAGTGATTCTCCTTGCCCTGATTCCTGACCCCCACGGACCACCAAACTTGAGGAGATACAAATCTCAGAAACCTGTACTCCCTAGAACTGCCCAGCTTAAAACAGAGCCATGAAATGGGATGACGTTTGTAGTTTTCACACACCTCCCTCAGCCACACCCAAAGGTCCCACAATCTGGCAAAGCTACAGAATCCCTAGGAGAATGGGAAGGATGTAGAGAAGCCCATTAGATAATTTCCCACCCCTTCTCCCCTTCCTACTTACTTGAGGATAAACAGTCCCCTGGCACAGGAGACAAAACTGACCAGACAAGGTCCTCTTGGCTTGATCCCATCTTCAAGTAAATTCAAACCAGATTCAAGTATAACTTTACTCAGAGGAAATAAATGCTTGGAATAAGCCAACATGCAAGGTGAATGACTCAAAAGCATGAGAGGAGCTTGCAATGTCGCTGGATGTTGGGATTGATGGGATGCAATGCTGGACGGGTAAGCCTGATTGACCAAATTGTCTTATCCCTTCCTTGATATTTTCTTATATTTGGTTATTTTTAAGGAATTAAATAGCTACATTCCATATGGGCAGGTTAATGATGGGAAATAAGCTGGAATGTGATCTACATTAGTGGTGATTTTGGATCCTCACTACTGGAAAATATTAGATCAAAACTAAAACTACAATGATTCACCCAAGTTTTCTAACTGGCTCTTATGATGACTGAAGCTCTGGCCTGAGAACAGACTTATCCCCGAAGAGTGGGGAAGAGAAACACTCGGTGAATGCTTGAGGGAAGTGTTTTGCGAGTGGGGTGGTGGAGGGGGGGGAAGGGATGAGGTGAGGGAGGAATCGTGTCTTTTACATAACTCACTGGCGTCTTATCAAACTCAGGAACAAGTAACTCATAATATGAAACATGATCGCCACTGTTACAGTGGGGATAATGATCTCATGGCACCAGGCAAGCGAAGATCTTGTAGATGAGTTCACAGCCTCTGTCTGAAGATACAGTGATCAAATGTCCACCGTGATGTCAGAGGGTGCAAGGAGGAATGGAAGCATATCAAGCAATATAAGATGAGCTGGCTCACAATAGGCCCCACAGCTGCTTTGGATTTGAGTGGACCAGCCGGTCAGCAAAAACACATAAAATCTGTCACTTTGTGTTCTTTATATTCTCTCTGTTGAGATTACCTATTTCCCCCTGTTCAAGCTCATGTTACAGAGGAATGATGGGGGCTTTAATACTGGGATTGTGTCCAACCAGCATACAGTTACAAGTCAGACTGAGCACACTTCAGCACGAGTTACATAAATCCCCAAGGCCCGGCTATATTTATCTCTGTACATGTTAATTTTGAAATGAAGTCTTCCTAATATTTGTTTGAATCGGTGCCTCGAGAGAGGCATTTTAAAACATAACACACCAAAACAATGGCCAACCACGCTAGTAATTGTCTCTTGTTGAAAAACCCCCACGATCATACAGACTGGTTTGATGGATCTTTTTATCAACATTTTCAGTTCATTTGCTTTATCAGGTTCAGTCTCAATTAGGTTGGGATAGGATGATTGGTTTCTGCATTCCTCATTTAGGGAAAGGGAAATAGATCAATGTTCCTCTATGTGATGGTTTTTCCATGACCTGACATGAAGGGTGATCATGTTCCCTCACTTGAGGAGAGTATCAGGCTTTGCTCTGATGCCCACCCTGATTGCATAGTCTACTAGTGCCCACTTGGATGAAGGATTGAAGGATGATTAACACTTTTGGAACCATAACTCAGAATTCTGCAGGGATTTCAGATGAGGGGTAGAACAAGAACAAATTGGGCAGCACAGTTGTGCAAATATTAGAACTGTTGCTTCACAGCTCTGGTGACCACGGTTCAATCCTGACCTCTGGTACTATCTATGTGGAGTTTGCATGTTCTCCCTGTCACCACGTGGTGACCATGAACACCTTCTGGGTGTTCTGATTTCCTCCCACAACCCACAGATGAGCATGTTGGTAGGTTAATTGTCTGCTGTAAGTTGTCCCTAATGTGTGGGAGAAGTTGATGGGAATGTGGGATTAGCATAAATGGGTGCTTGATGGTCAGCATGGACTCTGTGGACTGAAGGGCCTGTTTCTGTGCTGTATCACTCTATAACTCCAAACTGATTCAATAATACATTGGTCTGACATTTATAAAATGGATAGATTCCAATGGATGTGATGGCCCAGTTTGCCCACTGATGATCTGTAATGGATTGATCTGTACGAACAGTATGCAAGACAAGTTTTTCACTGTACTTCAGTACATGTGACAACAATAAATCAATACCAATACCAATACCATTACTAAAACAAGAGATGACATAATTTTGTATTGTAACCTAAAAAACCTGGGCCAGTAAGACTATTGATGATGTGGTTGATGTGCACAATAGCATTACATGGAGAACTTTGTGTTGCATTTATTTTGCCAAAACCTTTTCATGGGGAGCTCTGATTGCTGATGTGAGACAGAGTAGGGAGACCAGCCTCGCTCTCCACCTGTGCGAGCCTATACACCAAATGACTGAACCATCTAAGAAAAAGACCACCCACTTGTAAGGACCACCCAAGATCTGTCCCAAAGGTGGTCATAGTACACTGGTTTGGGGATGTTACTCCATTAAAAGTATAAAGCACTGCAGTGAAGGTAAGGAAAGGAAGGCAATGAGAAATTCCTCCTTTTGGTAATTTAAGCATAAACATCAGAATGTGTACAAAATACAATTGTTCATTTTGTATTTACGTCCACCCTAATACCAAAAGTATGAAGAGAAATTTCACTCCCAGTGCCTGAAGGTTAACTGTTCAGTGCACAAAACTGTTGGGATTACAAAAATGCTGCAAATCTGCTCTTAATAAAAGCAACTGTTCTGGAACATTGTGGGTTAAAGTCCCACAACAAAGCTCGAAAGCCCTATGCTGATACATCAGTGTAGTACTGAGGGAGTGCTGCACTATCAGAGGAGCTGTCTTTCTGAACCAAGCAGGAGCCCCTTGCGGCCTCTCAGGTGGCTATAAAGGATTCAACAATGTATGTCAAAGAAAACTAACAGGTTATCTCAGGGTAAAGCTTATTTCACAATTAACCTATTTAAAAAATAGCTTATGTGGTCTCATTATCTCATTTTCGTTCGTAGGAACTTGCTGTGCACAGATTGGCTGCTGTATTTAATACAATGCAACAAAGTCCACAATTCATAAGTGCTTAACTGGCTGTCAAACACTTTGGGATTACACAAGACTGTGAAAGGCGCTATATAAAGGCATGTTCACCTTCCTTTTCCAATGCTGACTGGCCTGCTGAGGGTGTTATTTAACAGTTCCTGTATCTGCCTCGTTTTATTTTGCCGTGTTGGATAAGTGTTGAATGAGCAGATGTTGTGGGAGTTTGTGGGGAGCAGTAAACCAAGGGGTGCTAACGTACTTTTTTTCTTACTTTGTGCAATTTACCCGGGAACCAGTCACTAAACCACAATAGATTTACTTTTGTGCCACAGAGTATCTTTAAAACACGATGGTTACTTCACTGAGGACACTCAATGTATTTCATTCATCTTATTCTTGATGCATGGTTCTGACAAGCGTAGGGAGATGAAGATGCAAGAAGCTCTCATCTCCTCACAAACTACAATTTTTCTTCCCACAACCAACCCCAGCTGAATGTTTACAAGCACCGTTCCAATCTGCCTGACCAGCAGCTGTAAAACTAGAAATGTGCTTTTGGTTAGAGAATGACTTCATGGTGAATATTTAAAAACTAACCCTTTGGGGCACAACAAGCACTGTCTGTGATGTTGATAGTTTGGAAATGCAAAATATAGCTATGCAGTAGGGAACATTTCACATCTACAGCTTCCAGTGCTCCACAGGGAAGAACATAAGCCGCACTACAGAGTCGACAATGGAGATTCGGCCCATTGTTCCTGTGCTATCTCTTTGAGCAATTTACACATAGACATAGAACATTACAGCACAGTACAGGACCTTCGGCCCACAATGTTGTGCCGATATTTTATCCTGCTCTAAGATCTATCTAACCCTTCCCTCCCACACAGCCCTCCATTTCTCTATCATTCATGTGGCTATCTAAGAATCTCTTAAATGCCCCTAACGTATCTGCCCCCACAACCTCTGCCAGCAGTGCGGTCCATGCACCCATCATTCTCTGTGTAAAAAACTTGCCCCTGACATCCCCCTTATATCTTCCTCCAATCACCTTAAAATTATGCACCCTTGTGTTAGCTATTTTCGCCCTGGGAAAAAGTCTCTGACTGTCCACTCAATCTATGCCTCTTATCATCTTGTACATCTCTATCAAGTCACCTCTCATCCTCCTTCTCTCCAAAGAGAAAAGCCCTAGCTCACTCAACCTATTCTCATAAGTCTTGCTCTCCAGTCCAGGCAGCATCCTGGTAAATCTCCTCTGCACCCTCATTTATCCATGGAGCTCCAGGAACTTGTTACACCTATCTATTTCATATATAATCTCCAATAACCTTTGTAAAGTTACTATTTCATTTGCTTTCACCACCCTTGCAATGTATTCCAGTGTGCCTGATTTCAGATTCGCTGGCACTTACAAGGGCAAATGTGTGTCCTCAATATTATGGGGGCAATGTGTGCATCTGTATGTCCATACCCTGAGGTTTTTTCCTAATGATTATTGGGGGATCTGTTTCTCAGGGTTGGGGAATCAAGAACTAGAGGGTATGGGTTTAAGTTGAGAGGGTAGAGATTTGAGAGGGGAGAGAGGGGCAGGCACGGTAGTGTAGTGGTTAGCGTAACGCTATTACTGCGGTAGCGACCCGGGTACAATTCTGGCCGCTGTCAGTAAGGAGTTTCTATGTTCTCCCTGTGTCTGGTGGGTTTCCTCCGGGTGCTCCGGTTTCCTCCCACATTCCAAAGATGTACGGGTTAGGAAGTTGTGGGCATGCTATGTTGCCTCCGGAAGTGTGGCGACACTTGCGGGCTGCCCCTAGAACACCCTACACAAAAGATGCATTTCACTGTGTGTTTCAATATACATGTGACTAATAAAGATATCTTACCTCTTAATAGGAACCTGAGGGGCAACTTTTTACCCAGAAGGTGATCTGTATATAGAATGAGCTGCCAGAGGAAGTGGTTGAGGCAGGTACATTAACAACATTTAAAAGGTACTTGGACAGGTACATGGATAGGAAAGGTTTAGAGGGATACGGGCCAGAAATGGGCAAATGGGACTAGCTTAGGTGAGCATCTTGGTCAGCATGGACCAGTTGGGCTGAAGGGCCTGCTTCCAGGCTGTATTACTCCATGAACCTATTCACTTGTTTGCAGCCCACCCCACTCTGTGAACACCACTGATTCCATGTCCCATCTGGAGCTTAAATCTGTCCATCTCTTCTATCAGAAGTTACAGTGTCTGCCCCTCCCCACCCCTTCAGGTAAAAAAAACGTCAATTTTTTAAAAAAACTCTTTTAAATCTCCCCTGCTTTGAGATGAATTATAGGAAGGACATATTTTGCTCAGCAAAATGATTGGTAATTGGCAAGAATTGGTTGAAGGGTTAGAGGGGAGTTGAGGAGATATCATTTCCCCTACAACCCTACACCCATAGTGTGATGGAGGGTTTGGGATTCATTGCCTGAAGGTGTGGCAGAAGCAGCAGCCCCATTGCATTTAAAAGGTATTTGGATGATAGCCCGATAGGCAGTACGGTGGTGTAGCTGGTGGAGCTGCCACCTCAAAGCTCCAGCGGCCTGGGTTCAATTCTGACAAGTGTGGAGTTTGCACTTTCTCCCATGTGACCCTGGGCGCTCTGGTTTCCTCCCACATCTCAAAGGTGTGTGGTTTGGTAGGTTATCCCTCGTGGAGGTGGGTGGCAGAAGAATCAGGAGGAAATTGGTGGGCATGTTAGAAAGAAGTAAGTGAGAAATGGCATGGTTGAGATTGATCTGAGAGCTGGCACAGACTCAATGGGCCAAATGGCCTCCTATGTTGTGAGAAGTATGAAATAAGCACTACATCCTGCAAGAATACCACGAACATGGTGGTTCAAAAGGCCTCATTTGGTGCTGTGAGCTTTATGACTTTTTTTTAATTCTCGCCTTCTCCAGTCTTCCCACTTTCCTGACATTATTGTGATATACCTGCTCTGCAACCCTTCCATGGCACTGACAACCATTCTGGTGCCCAGAAATGAATTCATTACTCTAGCTAAGGCCTGGCTCCTGATTTATGATGACTTATGATGACTTATTGCTTTTGAATTCCACCAGCTAGAAACTACACTGCATATTTCTGTTATATTAGAAGAAGATTGTGGATAGTTTGCATAAAGTACAAGATCTTCAGTTGTGAGGATCATTGAACTGTGTTGTTGTGTTTCCCTGTATAATGCTATACTGAAATTGCTATAGTTGGTTTCAGCACAGTGTTTCCTACTGGCATGTTGCAAGTTCTCACAGTTCTCAGTATTTAGCCTAGCAGCCGCAATCATTGCAGCCAGCTCTTAAAGGGTCATTACACAATAGAAGCAACACATGTCTATCTACTGGGGAGTGCTGCTACTGTATGGATGAAGTCTGCAGTAATGGGAGGGAGGTGAGAGAATGCTCTCAGAAGGATCAGAGTGGCTGTTCTTTATGCACAGGGGCCATGGAGACCCTACAGATTTATTGTTGGGCTCTTCTGGGAGTATGTTGCCAGGGAGGTCTCTTTAGATCAGCCTTGATCATATTGAATGGTGGGGCAAGCTTGAGCGGCCAAGTGGCTTACTCTAGCTCCTATTTTCTTGTGTTCTGGTGCAGGACATGAGTGCAGTTTCTAAATGAGTGCTCCTTGGAGAATAAACTATTAAACAAGAAGTGAATATCACCACTGGCAACCAACATTCACCACTTCAGAGATTCAAGAACCTAAATCCAGGCTGATACTCCGATGTAACACTGAGGGAGTGCTGCAAGGTCAGAGGGACTATTTAGATGAAAGACTAAATTGTGGGCTCTGCATTCTGCTTGTGCTCCATCCTACGTCCAGTACCCTGGCTGGTACAATGTTGGCAAGAAATACTTCCTGAATCCAAAGAGGAAATCCACAATATAGGCTCCTTTTCCCATTCACTGATGCCAATCAATTGGTCCTGTTGATTAGCCAGCTACCTTGTTCCTCACACCCATCAGTGTGAAAAGCTCTCTCAGACACTGGTTTCTACAATCCTTCCTGAGTGGGAAAAAGGAAGCGCTCCCTTAGATATTTTACTGTACAGTCAATGGGTTCTAAACCTTCACTTCATCATCATCTGGATGTCAAATTGTAAAAGAGCAACGTCCCTTGGGCTTGCTTCATGATGTTTGCGTTCCACACACACTTTAAGTGTTGTAATTTTTCACCCTCTTATCCAGTGCATTCTGAGCTTGTTCTTGACTCTGAATTGCATTTTATGGACTTTTAATTTATTTTAATGGCTGTCCCATGGGAGTTAAACATAAATTTGTTAAAGCAGCACAAAATTCCTTTGACATATCTATAGCCCAGCTGCTTTCCTCTCCCTCTAACACACACACATGTGCAACTATCTCTCTCTCTATGTTTCACATACTCTCTTCCTTTTTTCCATTGTTTTTCTTTTGTTCTCTTTCTTCTTCCTTCCTTTCTTTCTTTGCTTTCCTTCTTTCTTCCTGCCCCCATTACCCACCGTCTCCCACTACCACCCCTGATCCATTCCCCTATAACTTACACGCAAAGTGTTAGTAAATCTAGGTTTCACTCATAGAAGCAGCCATGGAACCTGAGGTACTCTATACAATGCAAAACTATTAAAGAGTACAAAGGAAGAGGAAAACAACAGATTATGGAGTCAACTCTGATACGATGGACCAAATATCCTCCCTTAGTGCTAGAAGTTCTGTAGTTTGTAGATTAGTCTTACTTTTTGCTGTTCTACATTGTAGAAATTAGATAGAGGAAAATCATACTGCTAATTAAATTTTCTGCATTGATGGTACCAATGCTTGTTCTTCATACAGTGTTCTGGCAGTCAAAGAAACAATAGTAAGCTGACAAGACACACTATTTCAAACAATGTGAACAATTTCAATGATAAGGGAGAGTCTGTTCTGCAGTTGTCCAATTAGAGGCAGTTATGGTTTAGCTTTTCACCTTCGCAAACTGCAGATTTTTAAAAATTCTGAATATTATTCTGATTTGGTTCTTGTACATTTAACTGTATAATATACACAGGGGCACATGTACAAGCAGTATAACCTGTGATGTAACTCTCAGAGGGCTTGATACAACAGATGACAGGAAGTAGGTTCTTGGTTAGAGATTATCTGGTAAGGGGTGGTATCAGGCAAAGGGTACGGGTATTTGGGATTGAAATGAGGAGAAATGTCTTCACTCAGATTGCAGTGAATCATTGAAATTCTTTTCTATGGAGAGCGGTGGATACTTAATCATTAAGCATATTCAATATTCAGACTGATACATTTTTGACAATCAGGAGACATGGAGAGAAATCCTTGGTTCATTCTTCTACATGTTTCTCATATATGCTAATGTCACTAAGCATCTCTTCTACCCTACCTCTCTTGACCAACCAATTCCCTCTATGGTGTTAGAATGCTTCTCTCTACAGCTGAAACTCCCTTTGTTCCTTGTTACTTTGAGTCCTGACCATTCCAATACATACTTGTCTGGTATTCCATCTTTCACATTTTATAATCTTCATCTCTTCCAAAACCCTGTTGCCCGTATCACAATTATCATCAATTCCTGCTCCCCCACCACCTCTGCGCTCGCTGGCTTATAATGGCTCTCATCATTTTTCTTGTCCAATCCCTCCAAAAGTTTGCTCCTCCTCCATATTCTCACCTTCAGTCTTAGCCAGTCTCTTGGGATTGTAGATGACTTGCTTCCACTACCATTCTGTGGGCTCTGGGATGACTGATGAGGCTAATGCTGGACCTGTAACACTCCGCCACAGAAAGGGCAGGTGATAGCAGGTGAAGCTATTGGACTGTCACTTCTATCTACCCTGTCAAACCCACTTGTGATTCTGGTCAGTGTATTGATCCAGTCAGGCTAGCCATCCAGTTGGTACAAACAATAGCTTCCTGTTGACTACCATCTTCACTTGACAGGTAGGGAGAAATAACAAGTGCGGTTCCTCTACATTCATCTAAAAAAAACTGCTCTGCCACTCCATGTTGCCACTGCCCAGGAGTTGGAACTGTTTGACTGAAAGTTACTGGGGCCAAGTCCCTAATGCTGTGCGTAGTTCTTACCTTTCCTTCATTGAAAGCAGCAGTGTACATCTCGCTAGGGTATTTAACAAAGCACAACTGCACTCTTGCCTTCATAAATGGAGACTTGGGCCAGGGGATTCACCCACAAGTTGTAGGTGAAAACTCACTATCACAGGCCCTCATGCTCCACTCAGGGAGTCACAGGAGCCCCCACTTTTCCTCCCATCCCTGTGTTTCTCCTCTTGGGATGGGCATGGCCACATTGTCGGGGCAAGCAGTTTAATGGACCACCACTGGTGCCTCTGAATGACAATAGAGAGCTCTCCAGCAATCCCAGAGAAAATCTTATCAGATCTGCTGGGGTCAAGAGACAGGTAGTCCAGTTTCTTTATCATAAGAAGATAAGAAACAGGAGCAGGAGTAGGCCAGTTGGGCCCTGGAGCCTGCTCTGGCATTCAGTAAGGTCATGGCTAATCCAATCGTGGCCTCAACACCTCTTTACCATTCTCTCCCCATAACCCTTGCCCCCCTTGACGTTTAAATATCTTTCAATCTCCACCTTGAATATATCCAATGACTCTGCCTCCACAGCTCTCTGGGGAAGAGAATTCTAAAGGTTCATGACCTTCAGAGATTTGAAATCACCATTCATCCTAAATGGGCTACCACTTTTTCTGAAGCTATGTCCTTACATAGAATATAAAACATAGAACACTACAGCACAGTACAGGTCATTCGGCCCACAATATTGTGCTGACATTTTATCCTGCTCTAAGATCTATCTAACCCTTCCCTCCCACATAGCCCTCTATTTTTCTATCATTCACGTGTCTATCTAAGAGTCTCTTAAATGTCCCTGATGTATCTGCCCCCACAAGCTCTGACGGCAAGGTGTTCCATGCACCCACCACTCTCTGTGTAAAAAACTTACCCCTGACATCCCCCTTATTTCTTCCTCCAATCACCTTAAAATTATGTACCCTCGTGTGAGCCATTGTCGCCCTGGGAAAAAGTCTCTGACTGTCCACTCGCTCTATGCCTCTTATCATCTTGTACACCTCCATCAAGTCATGTCTCATCCTTCTCTCCAAAGAGAAAAGCCCTAGCTCACTCAACCTATCCTCATAAGACATGCTCTCCAATCCAGGCAACATCCTGGTAAATCTCCTCTGCACCCTCTCTAAAGCTTCCACATCCTTCCTATAATGAGGCGACCAGAACTGAAGACAATACTCCAACTGTGGTCTGACCAGAGTTCTATAGAGCTGCAACATCACCTCACGGCTCGTGAACTCAACCCCCGACTAATGAAGGCCAACACTCCATATGCCTTCTTAACAACCCTATCGACCTGCACGGCAACCTTGAGGGATCTATGGACATGGACCCCAAGATCCCTCCGTTCCTCCACATTGCTAAGGGTCCTGCCGTTAACCTTGTATTCTGCCTTTGAATTCGATCTCCCAAAGTCTATCACTTCATACTTATCTGGGTTGAACTCCATCTGCCACTTCTCAGCCCAGCTCTGTATTCTATCAATATCCTGTTGTAACCTACAGCAACCTTCTACACTATCCACAACACCACCAACCTTCGTGACATCTGCAAACTTATTAACCCACCCTTCGACATCCTCATCCAAGTCATTTATAAAAATCACAAAGAGCAGGGGTCCCAGAACAGATCCCTGCGGAACACCACTGGCCACTGACCCTCCAGACAAAATACGATCCATCTACCACCACCCTCTGTTTCTATGGGCGAGCCAATTCTGAATCCAAAACAGCCAAGTTTCCTGGATCCCATGCCTCCTGACTTTCTGAATAAGCCTTCCATGAAGAACCTATATGTTATTGTATCATGTACAATGTCCTTACAGCACCCACCCTGTCACTCCTTCACAGAATCTTATATGTTTCAATAAGGTCATTTCTCTTTTTTCTAAACTCCAATGACTAAAAGGTCCAACCCACTCAACCTTTCTTCACTCACCCTCGCCTTCATCCCAAGAATAAATCTGCTGAACCTTCACTGCATTACCTCCAAAGTAAATATATCCTTCCTTAATTATGGAGATCAAAACTGTATGGAGTACCCCAGATACAGTCTCACCAGCACCCTTAAAGTTGCATCAAAGCTTCCTCGGTTTTATATTCCATACACCTTTCAATAAAGGCCTACTTTCCATTAGCCTTTCTAATTATTTCCTCAAGCAGTGTGCCAACCCTTTGTGTTTCAGAATCCCCACTTCCCTTTCTACTGCAACATTTTCTACTCCATGTAGATAATAATTTGCTCTTTCATTCTTTCTGCCAGACTGGATTACTCACACTTCCCCACATTATGCATCATCTGCCAACTTCTTGCCCAGTCACTTAACAGATCTATATCCATTTGCAGCCATTTTGTCCTCCTCAGCTTGTAACCTACCTACCTTTATATCATCAGTAGACTTGGCTACAATACGTTCAGTCCCTTCATCTGAGACATTAATATAGATGATGAATAGTTCAGGCACCAGCACAGATCCTTGGGATATCCCTCTAGTTATGGGTTGCCAATCCAAAAATGATCCATTTATCCCAACTCCCTGTTTTCCATTAGTTAGCTATTGCCCTATTCATGCCAATATATTACCCAGACTCTGTGCGCTCTTATCTTGTGCAGTGACCTTTTACGTGAAAACTTATTGAATGCTTTCTGAAAATCCAAATGTACTATCTTTCCTTATTTACCTTTATCAGCACTGTTTGTTACATCCTCAAAGAATTCTGACAATTTAATCAAACAAAAATTCTCGTTTATAAAACATGTTGACTCTATTTGATTGTCTTACAATTTTCCAAATCTCTTGCTATTACCTCCTTCATAATGGATTCTAGCATTTTCCCAATGACAGATCTTAGGATGATATGTCCTTAGCCTCATTTATTTGCCCAGCACTAGTGATTGCTTTAAGGTCCCCTTTCCCTATTAATAACCAATTATCACATCTTTCCACTAGCACTAGTTTCTACTAAACTCAATATGAAAGCAACTACACATTAGAGAGCGAAATTACACATGCTTCAGGGAAACCCAAAGCACGTTATACAGTGAAACATTTGAAATTTAGTTATGTACATGGGCAACACAGCAACCAAGTTACGTAAAGCAAGCTTCCACAAACAGCAATGTAACGTTAACTAGATTAACTATTTTAATTATGTTAACTAAAGAATAAATAATGGCCAGGGGAGAATTCTCCAATGCTGCTTTGAAATTATGCAGTGGAATTCTTTATGTCTACCTGGGAGAGCAGATGGGGCCTTAGTCTAACATCTCATTCAAACAAACAATGCTGCCAACGGTGAGCACACCCTCAGTGATGTACTGGAGCGCCAGCTTAGATTTTTGTGCCCAAGTCTTTTGGATGGGACAGCTACCACTGAGCCACAGCTGTCATCTTAACAAGAAGTACAGAGCACTTAGTTTTCGTGCATGAAAGCACAGAATATACATATACATTCCAAAATAACAGATACTAGAAAACGTGGACAATTAGTCCGGAATTACTGATCCAGTACATCCTCCCATTTGGGGGTTTAACAACACAATTTAAGGTACCTCACAGCATACATAATACAAAAAGAAATTTTGATTAAATTGTGAATTACCTTTAAGCTATTCTGGATTACATGTGGACATGCATTTTACATGGAAAAGGGTTGCCTGCAATGTGCCAGAGGAAAGAAATCAAAATAGAGAGAAAGGAGGAATACCCAACCTTTTTTGGAAATTTAAAATCAGGACCGTAAGCTGCTATTCTGCTCAACAATCCTTCTCATAAAATCCATGCAATTTGTTCCATTCTAGCTTTTTCAAACATTAAATCTCCTGAGACAGATAAATAAATTTTCAAATATTTGGGATTCTTTTTGCTTGTAGATGTAAGAGAGGGGCTTCAGGTTATCAGTCTAAGGTCATGGTGTAATTTAACATGAGCAAGTTCAGGGCTCCCCCGTGGCTATGTTTGTTTAATATGGTGCACACATAAACTGTGTGGATTAGAGGACCACAGATATTGTTTCAATATCCCACTGTCTGACATACTGGAAAATAGTCAGCGATCCAAATTAACAAGGGTATGTTAGTAACAAAAGAAAAGCTTACAGTGAAGGCCAGCATCCTGGTTGTGGCTTACTTCCAGACAGGCATAAAAATTCTAAAATAAAAATAAAAAGTCCTGAAAACACACAGCAGGTCATTATGAATGTAAGAACATAAAAAAATAGGAGCAGATCATTTGTCACCTGAAATCTGCCCTGCTGTTCAATATGACCATGGCTGATCTCCTCAGGGCCCCATCTCTTCTTCTGTGCCAGTTCCCCATAGCTCTTACCATTCCCCCAATCTTTTAAAAGAAATATCCGCCACCTTTTTTAAATAACTCAGTAATCTATCTTCCACAAGTCTCAGGAGTAGAGAATTCTGCAAGGGGTTTACACTCACCATGGTTTTAAAAGACAACCCCTTAATTTTGTAACCAGGTCAGGCAGCACCTGTGGAACAAAAAACAAAGTTAGTGTTTCAGGTCCAAGCCCTTTGTCAGAACTTGGAGAGAAAGGGAGATTAAAAAAAGGTAATTTTAAGAATGGTTGGATGAGAGGAATGGATAGGATAAAGGAAATATCTGTGATAGGGTGAGACCAGGTCAAATGGGGACATTAGAGGATGATTACACTTCTTTGCCTGTGTTGGGTGTTGCTAACAGGAGGACTGTGAACATGCCCAGCAGGTTAGGCTGCACTAGTGGAGAGAGAAAAACTGAGCAAAAATCCAAGGTGGATGATTGGCAGTAAATGGCCAGTTCTGATACAGGGAGAAAGAAAGAGCAAGTTTCCTGACGTTGGAGAAATGGATATTGAGTCTGGAAGGCTTCAACATGCTCAGAAGGAAGATGAGGTGGTGTTCCTCAAGCTTGTATTGGGACTTGTTGGAACAGTGCAGGAGACCACAGACAGGAAATCTGATGGGGGTGGGATGGAGAGCTAAAGTAGCAGGCAACAGAAAGCTCAGGGTCGCCCCTGCAGACTGTACACAGGTGCTCTAATTCTGCCCAGTTCCACACTAAAACATTTACAGCAGAATACAGGGAGCAGTTGGTCAGTAGCAGCTGGAATGGGTACATATCCAGTATTACTTAACTGTCCACTCTCCCCTCCTCCATCTGCCTATCACCCTTCCTCACCTGTATCTACCTATTACTGGCCACCCCTCTAGATAAAGAGTCTCGACCCTAATTGTCCACTGTTCATTTCCCTCCACAGATGCTGCCTGACCTGCTGAGTTTCTCCAGCAGTTTGTTTATTACTTAACTCTATTACGCTTCAGATATGGTATCCTCCTTTCCCCCAGCTCTGTGCTATAATAGTTAGCCTTATTCAGCACCCTAGAACTGCCTGTTACCCTCAGCAGCCCTGATTAGAGTGAAGAAACTAGACGATGCCATGAGGCTTAGTTCATCCAGTTGATAAGTCTACAGGGACATCGGGTGGGCAGGATAAAATAAGATAAGAGATCTTTATTAGCCACATGTACATCGAAACACACAGTGAAATACATCTTTTTGCGTAGTGTTCTGGGGGCCTGCCCGCAAGTGTCGCCACGCTTCCGGTGCCAACATAACGTGCGCACAACTTCCTAACCTGTACGTCTTTGGAATGTGGGAGGAAACCAGAGCACCCGGAGGAAACCCACCCAGTCACGGGGAGAACGTACAAACTCCTTACAGACAACGGCTGGATTTGAACTTGGGTCGCTGGCACTGTAAATTGTCACGCTAACCACTACACTACCGTGCCTGCCCACATACTGAATGATATTCAATATCAATGGAACTATTTTCCCGAGATCAGCCAGCTTATCCAGGAAAGATGGAAAGGCATCAGTGGGGAAGTTCAGGGCAACCACATTCCAAAGCTGACCACAAGGCTATAACTTTAGAGTTTCATGGACCATTTCACTGACACTCCATTGAAAATTCCAAACCAGGTCTGCATGTAATCCCGTCAGCTTCAGTCCCCAGCTGACCTCAATCCCTCTGTGAACCTATATTCTCCTATGAATGAATGAATGAATCAATCAATAGCATCCTTCTTATTCATGGATAGATATCGATTCCTCCTTTCACTTGAAACTTGCCCATTGTACAAACTTGTTTTGATTCATCCTGCAATCACATGTAGTGAATTAATCCACTTGGGTTAACTCTGCGTTATGGGGATTTACAACACCTCATGCCATAGCAGTGAGTGATGTAAGTTGGAACCATCCCCCCCCCCCCCCCCCCCAGTACTGCTCAGATGCCAAACAGCTGTGGAAAACACAACCATACTTTTTCACCATCTTCTTTGAATTATGTTTTTGGGCCATTTAGGGACAGTACATAAACATGAATACAATATATCACACACATTTCTAAACATCAAATGTAACCCTAAACTTAACTCAGACCAATACACCCATTAACTACAGCAATAGTTAAAGTTACACATTGTTTCCAAAATATTCCCAAGTATCACAAATCCAATAATAACAATCACCGACTTAAATTTATTTTAATGCTTCCCATCTTCTTACTCTCACGCAGGCCTCTCTCACAACTAGATTCTCACTATGGCTCCCCAGGGACACAGGACCTTTCTCTCTTTCCCTGTTGATTGTTTCATAGCTAGAATTCATCACCCCTGACCTCCTGTCTCTGGGTAGTTTGTACTGCATTCAAATCAGCCTCTCTTGCCACACCTTGGCCACAGTGCTGTGCTGACATCTAAGCCTGAAGTAACATTGTGCATGGGATCTTCAGAATTTTTAAGTTACCTCTGCCTAGCAACACAATCTTCCCTCGAGGCACCCAGGGTTCAGGTCATTTAGCAGCTCCATGAACAGCAGATGTTGCATGGACACTGTGCCCTTTTCCAAGACTTACGTGGTCTCTCCCGCTACTACAGCTCCATCTGATTTGATTGAAGTGGACTCTCATTCAAGCTTCACACCTCCCACCTTCCCAGTGGATTCAGGCAATGGTAAATCCATTGTCCTGTTGCTCCAGTGAACCAGCTGTCATGCATCGTCTCATCAAATCGCAGAGTTTTCTTCTGAACTGTTTGTAAAGACTGCAAATAATCCCATCGGTCAGAAACTGCCAACAAATTGTCCAGAGCAGACACAGCTCCACCTGATCATTTTTTGCCTTCGGACATCTTCCCGCAGTCGAAACCTCTGAATCGTTCAGTGCTGGTGCCACTTAACTTCTAACCTCATGGCTGACCTCTCCAGATACTTCCTCCTCATGAACACCTTCAGCCCAAGTATCTCACTGCCACTCTGCTTTAATCATTGCCTCACAGAGAAGTAAATATGTGCATAATTCTTGCTGGCAGACACTTAAACAGTCAGTGCTGCAACCGCACCCCCCCCCCCCCAGATCTCAAGAAATACTCCTATGTTGTTTCATGTCTCAGAAGGCATGTTCTCCATTGATATTCCCATCTCACACCACAGTGACAACATCACTTATCCACCTACTATTGTCGATTCCACCACAGCCTCAGTTCTGCCCTCATGGAACTCAAAATCTCCAGTGCCTGTAATTGTTGTGAGCATTGACATAAACTTGAGCTCTTTTCCCCATGAAAGAAAACATTTACTCATTTGTCTTGCATGACAGACCAAACCATGCACTCTTCTGAAGCTGGAGTCTCCTCAGGCTCCATGTTGAAAGTACCTTGATCACCACGCTAATTCACACAGGGAGTGTTGCCCATTTTTGCCATATTCTCTTCCTCAGATATACCTTCTCTCTCCTTCCCAGATTGTGGAAGATGGCCCACCAAATATTTATTTTCTATGATCATACCATTGGAGCTACAGTTAGTGATCCTGGTGTGGCCATATTTGCAAGCTCTAGACTTCTTGGTGCCTCTGGAGTCCACATGACCAGTGGTCTTCTTTTGCAGAGTTAATGCATCCCATAGATTGAGAGGCTCCAGGATCCCATCACCGTCCAATACTGCAAGTCTTTATAACTCACATTCCCTCAATCCAAGTGATTCGATGCCCATGATTATCGACACACTACTTTGGCCCAAAGCCACAACAGGTCACTGGATCCATCCATCTCCAAAGGGAAGCCAACAGCTGTCTCTCTCTTAACCTGAAGGGGAAAGACTTAAAGAGGATCTTAGGGGAAACTTTTTCACCTAGAGGGTGGCGGGTATATGGAACGAGCTGCCACAGGAAGTGGTAGAGGGGGGTACAATTGCAGCGTTTAAAAGACATGGATAGGAAAGACTTAGTGGAATATGGGCCAAATGCAGGCAAATTAGACTAGCCCAAGAAGGTACCTTGGTCAGCATGGTTGAGTTGGGTCAAAGGGCCTGTTTCTGTGCTGTATGACTCTTTGACTCTCTGACTCTAGTTCCTCCTGAATAGGTGCTAATGCCAGTTTCCCATGACTCACTGAAAAGTCTCACAGGTATTTTTGACACACATGTTGCCCTATTTGCAGCAATCTCAATACATAAATCTTCATTTGACAAGGAGGCCACTTTCCCTCTGTAAGGTGTACAGAAAATACCAACTGTCTTATTCCGGCACGTAGGTGATACCCCTTACATCTGGGACGAAAAATGGACCACTGAATTTACCAGAAGTTGCCTTCTTCAGGGACCTGAGCACGTGTGCAATATGCTGGAAATAAATAGGGTGGACCAAACATCCTTTGTCAACGGCTAACAACACCCAACTAGTAGCAATGGCTGATACAACAAGTCATCCAAAGTCATACTGCATTGGTATATATTGATCTCAGAGGCCTGTACACACTCAGTATATACACTCACTGATAGAAAAGTAGAAAATGCTGGAAATACTCAGTCAATTAGGGAGCATCAGTGGAGAGAGAAATAGAGTTAAGATTGAAGATCATTGACTTTTGATCAGAAGGTGAAGGAGTCACCAAGCTAAAATGTAAACCCTGTTTCTCTGTCCACCTATGCAAGTTGAGAATTTCCAGCACTTTAGGTTTTCATATCCCAATGAAATACAAAACTGCCTCTAATTTGTTGCCGCCTGGTTAAATTAATGCAGCAGACCTGAAAACAGTTGGTGTGACTAAAACAGAAGAATAAACTGCTCTTCCTCTGTCCCTTTTCTCCCTTCTCCTGATCTACCCAGTTCTTCCGACACCCACTCCAGCCTTCTAGCACCGTTTCTATCCCCTCCTCCAGCTACTCTATCTGCCCACCAGCCACACACACCTTCTGCTGGGTCCCCTCCCTCCCACTGTTCCCATCTGACCACCCCGCCTCCCTCATTTGATTCCCTGCTCCACCTTCCTCTCCTATCGGATTCCATCCTCTGCAGCTGTGTGTCACCTCCACCTATCACCTCCCAGCCTCTGTAGCTCTCCCCTCCTCCATCTGCCTATCACCCCTCCTCACCTGGATCCACCCATCATTTGCTAGCTCTTGATCCTTCCCTTTCCTTCACCTCCTTATACTGGCTATCTCTCCCTATCTTTCAGTCCAGATGAAAGGTCTTGACCCAAAAGTTCGACTGTCCATTTCTCTACAGGTGCTGCCTAACCCATTGAGTTCCTCCAGCATCTTGTTTGTTGCTCCAGATTCTCACATCTGCAGTGTCTTGTGTCTTCAGAAGAAATACCCCTCTGGTGCATCTTCGAGCTTGAGACTACTGCACATTAAGCAGAGCAGATCTTCCTGCCTCTGCTTCTGGCTATAACATGGTTGTACAGTGATGCTTGATACTAAGGTGCTGAGTTTCTAAAATGGGAGCAGTTCCCTTCTCTCCTTGTTAACCACTCCACCAAATCCCTTATGCCAAACATCCATGACTTTGAGTAGAGAAAATCATGCTAACAAATGCTACAAGTTTACTTTGACGCTAAGATTCCACCTTCTCGTCCTTCAAACCGACTCCAGCTGATTTGCCATTGATTCTATGAATATGTTTCTTAACTTGCTAGAAAGCAATTGCCTTTTGAAGGTGTTTCGGATGGATCTCATCCACAGAGTTATCCACCTTCTGAAAGAATCTTGGCAGATTTGTGAGACATAATTTAATCTTCAAATCCCACTCCCTACTGATAAAGCCCTCTAATATATTTCAGTGCTGTTGAGCATTTACTCTCCAGAGATCATTAAGCAGATCTTTTGAGAATGTTTCAGATTTAACTTCTTCCTTTGACTATTTATGTAACATTCACTATCATATTAGGAAGAAATTCTTCAGAGAATCATAAAAATGTACATCACAGAGGGAGGTCATTGGGACCATCATGTCTATGCAGGCCAGATGGACAAAGGCACATAAAAGCAAAATACTGCAGGGAGAGGAAATCTGACTTTAAAGCAGAAAATGCTCAGCAGTTGTAATGGAAGGTCATTTACCTGGAAAGTTTACTTTTGCCACAGTTGATCTGTTGAACATATCCAGCAATTTCTGTTTTTATTTCAACGTATATTTGTCCCTTTTGAAATGTGTTGAATGACATTCTAGATATTTTTTATGTTCTCCTATCTGTCCTTTAGATGTAATATATTATCCCACTTACACTGCCTCTCCAATGAAACTGCCATATCTCTGTCAGTGTTCATATATTATCTCCCCCTCATGGTTTCTCAAGAGGACTGATGTACTATCCCACTCCATTTCTCTGATAGGTTTACAGTATGCTTACTGAGGTCTCTCTTGGACCATGATACCTATTCAGTCTCTTCAGCCTACATTGCCAAACCAATGTCTACTATCAATGAAGATTGTGCATACAGGAATTTTACAAATGCATCAAACTGGGTCAATAACATTGAGTATAAAAAACCAATGTCATATTTTTAATCAGCCCAGATCTGCTAGCAAGTGAGCCCAGAGAACTGAGTTACTCATGAGCATAGTCCTCAGAGAGCGCACTAGCCTAGTGACAGTCTCCGCAGATTTTCAGTTGACAAGTTGGATTTCCCACAAGAAAAGTGGTCCCATTGAAATGAATGTTTGGTTAAATGCTTCAATTACTTTTAAATTTGTGCTCTGTGTGTGTGTGTGTGTTTGTGTGGACAGTCATAAACTCAAAGAGAGATACACTGTGGAATCAGGCCTTTCGGCCCACTGAGTCCGTGCCAACCATCAACCACCCACTTTATACCAATCCTAGCCTGATCCATTTTATTCTTCCCATATTCCTATCAGCAATCCCCCCTCCCACAGGATATTCCACTCACATACGCAGGAGGGGGAATTTACAGTGGCCACTCAACCTACCGACCCACTCTTCCTTGGATTGTGGGAGGAAACCTGAGCCCCCGAAGGAAACCCATGTGGTCACAGTGAGAACGTGCAAACTCCACACAGACAATTCAAGATTGAACCCAGATTGCTGGAGCTGTGAGGCAGCAGCTCTACCGATTGCACCACTGAGCAACCCTGGTCTTTTATCATTTTAAGTTTTTGTAAAATTAAGTTTCTTTAATTTTTGTTTAGCCGAGTGACTTTGAAAGCTTGTGAAAGACAAAGAGAGCTGGTGTGCCTCAGGGCATGCCTACACCAGCTGTCCAGCCGTACTGTGACTGCAGCCAGCCACCCATACCAGGACAGGCCCGTGTCGCACTAGGCTCCAACAAGGACCTGGGAGCTGGGTTACCAGTGGAAAGCTGTAGCTGGGGTAACAAATGGGACAGCCAGGTGACTGGTGATCTCGGGGCCAGTGGACGATCCAGCTCCATATTTTGTTTCTGCATTTAAGTAAAATAAAACATTGACATGACAACCACTTGAAAAGGAGTTTGCATTCACTTTGCATTTGAAACAAGCAAGAAGCTGTAGGGAGTAGTGGACTCAGCCCAATACATCATGGGCACATCCCTCCCCACTATCGGTAGTATCTACATGGGGAAACTGCCTCAAGAAGGCAACATCCATCATCAAAGATCCCCAACATCTGGGCCATGCAGCTACTATCGGGCAGGAAGTACAGAAGCCTGAAGTCCCACGCCGCCAGGTTCAAGAACAGCTACTTCCCTTCATCCATTTGGTTCTTGAACCAACTGGAACAACCCTAATCACTGCCTCAATATAGCAACACTATGACCACTTCGCACTACAATGGACTTTGTTTTTTTTTGTTCTACTTGTCGTCTTTCTTGTAAAAATTGCATCATTAATGTTTTATGTTTACCGTGTATGGGCAGGCACTGTAGTGTAGTGCTTAGCGTAACACTTTACAATGCCAGTGACACAGGTTCAAATCTGGCCACTGTCTGTAAGGAGTTTGTACGTTCTCCCCGTGACTGTGTGGGTTTCCTCTGGGTGCTCCGGTTTCCACCCACATTCCAAAGATGTACAGGTTAGGAAGTTGTGGGCATGCTATGTTGGCGCTGGAAGCGCGGCGACACTTGCGGGCTGCCCCCGGAACACTCTACGCAAAAAGATGTATTTCACTGTGTGTTTTGATGTACATGTGACTAATAAAGATATCTTAATATATTTTTTTCTTGTGTATATTGTGTATCTGATGCTATATGCCTGTGAAGCTGCTGCAAGTAAGTTTTTCATTGTACCTGTGCATAGATGTACTTGTGCATATGGCAATAAACTCGACTTTCAACTTTTGAGATTCAGCTTTGAAGTCAGTCTGTGGGAATGTGTCTGAGTGTGAAAGATTCACATCCCCTTCAGCTGACTTTGAGAGATCACACTGGGCAGAATAAAGTCTTACTTGATGAAGGTGGCCTGCAGCATCAATAAAATATTAATGGGCAGCAAAAAAGCCAACAGTTTTGAAGTTGATTTTGACTCTTGCACTGATGTGTTGTGCCCTTCATCGTGAAGGAGCATCCCTCTGTATTATTGGGTCAGTTGCTGCTTGTCGAGGACAGCTTCAGCTTCAGGATGCTGGTGATTTACAGACCTCTGAGAATTCATTATGAGCAAGCCCAGACAATGAAGATCATCATACTCTGAAATGAGTTAGCATCGTTTAACAACCACCACCCTGTTTGGCCTTTAAGGGTCAGTACTCCCATGGTGATAAGGATATCCGCAAGTCCGAGATTCAAGTCACCAATAATGATTGGTGCACTGCTTGCAATTCCAAGCAGCCTCACCAGACAAACACACATCAGACATGGAGCAAAAAACAAACTGCTGGAGGAACTCGGCGGGTCAAGCAGTACCTGTGGGGGAGAAAGGAACTGGCAATGTTTCAACAGTGGGATCCCATCACTAGCCGCATCTTCCCCTCCCCACCCCTTTCCACCTTCCACTGGGAACACTCTGTGGCTCCCTGGTCCGCTCATCCCTCCCCACCCAGCCCCTCCCTGACCCTTGGCATTTTCCCTTGCAACTGTAGGAGGTGCAATATTTGTCCCGATTCTTCCTTCCTTACAAAATTTTGTCAAAAATGCATTAAAACCATTGCAATAGCAGGTTGCACCCAGAATCATGCATTAATACCAGGACCTATATGGTTCCCATAGCGAGTTGCATGAAAAGCTGCAGCTGCCGTGTCTTTGCCAGGATGATCACTGGGAAGGGTGTGTGACCTTAAAGGGTCCCTCCCCAGGCTAGCCTCAGACCAACAGCTTGCCATAGAGTGAAGCAAAGCAGCTCTAAATGTGATACTGCCATCTCCTGTGTGTGGCGGAACATCCCATTTTTTTTTAATAATAACGTTAATTCACTAAAAGCACTACAAAAGACAACCAGTGTCAATACACTACATCTAATACAGAAAAGAAGAAACTACGCAACGACTTACTACGGTAGAGAATGCAAACTAATACTAACGAAACACACACTCGACGCTACACCCGTCAACGCGACATGCAACACTTCAAATAAGAATCGCGTTCGTACCGTCCATGACACACGCGATCCCCTGAGGGGCATGGGGAACATCCCATGTGCTCATCTACCCCAAAAAATTCTGTACTGCAATGACACTGCACTGCTGCATGGTGCAGGATGATTGAAGGGGCAAAAATTGCAGTTTTCAGCTCTGATGAGAATTGTATAGAAAGACCGTGAACAGTGAAAGGACATTCAGTGATGAGGTTCTCAATATCCTAAGCATTGACAACAGAGACTGGCAAATGCTAAGTTCCCCCATCCCCCCCTTTACCTATTGCCCAAAATTTTAAATGTTCCTGCTTTGTGGATGGCATAAGAACTGATGCTAACAGCTTCCCTCTATTTACCCGATTGAATCAACTCATGACTTTGTACATCTCTATCAAATCTCTTTATAATCTTCTTTGCTCCTCGAACTTGTCCACTCTTAACTGAGAACGTGTTGTCTCTCAGCTCTGATATTGTCATTTATCATTTTCTCTGCTGTAATTTGTAGAATTGAGGACCAGATATTCTGCAATGCACCAGGTGAGACTTGACCAGAATCCAAGAGAAGATGGTGATTTGGAGTCAAACTCTGTCCTTCCAACCAATCACCACTGTGACTTGGAAATAGGTTGCTGTTGCTTCATAGATGCTGGATCTAAATTCTGGAACTCCCTACCCAAAAGTACTGGGGAGCAGTTCAAGGCTGCTCACCACCTCCTCCTCAGGGGCAGTTAGGAATGATCAATAAATGCTGACTTTGTCAGTGCTGCCCACATTCCGTGAGTTTTTTTTGGAGTTTGTCACTGTTAGAATTCAGGATTTATAACAGTTTTGTTTTGTTCAGGAAGATCCCAAAAAACATCAATGTGGTAGTCATATAACAGAATCAGAGAAACCTATGACCTGGAGGGACGCCGTTTGGCCCATCATAGGCTGATTAGAGACAGTCAGCATGGCTTTGTGAGGAGCAGGTCGTGCCTCATAAGCCTGATTGAATTCTTTGGGGATGTGACAAAGTACATTGATGAAGGTAGAGCAGTGGATGTGGTGTACATGGATTTTAGTATGGCCTTTGATAAGGTTCCTCATGGAAAGCTCACTCAGAAAGTCAGGAGGCATGGGATCCAGGGAAACTTGGCTCTGAATTAGCTCACACATAGAAGACAGAGGGTGGTGGGAGATGGAGTGTATTCTGCCTGGATGTCAGTGACCAGTGGTGTTTCCAGGGATCTGTTCTGGGATCCCTGCTCTTTGTGATTTTTATAAATGACTTGGATGAGCATGTGGAAGGGTGGGTTAGTAAATTTGCTGATGACATGAAGGTTGGTGGTGTTGTGGATAGTGTAGAATGTTGCCGTAGATTACAACAGGATATTGATAGGATGCAGAGTTGGGCTGAGAAGTGGCAGATGGAGTTCAACCCGGATAAGTGAAAAGTGATACACTTTGGAAGATCGAGTTTGAAAGAAGAATACAAGGTTAATGGCAGGACTCTTAACAGTGTGGAGGAACAGAGGGATCTTGGGGTCCACATCCATAGATCCCTCAAGGTTACCACACAGGTCAATAAGGGTTGTTTAAAAAGTTTATGGTGTGTTGGCCTTCATTAGGCGGAGTATTGAGTTCAAGAGCCGTGAGGTGATGTTGCAGCTCTATAGAACTCTGGTTAGGCCACACTTGGAGTATGGTGTTCAGTTCTGGTCGCCTCACAATAGGAAGGATGTGGAAGCTTTAGAGAGGGTGCAGAGGAGATTTACCAGGATGTTGCCTGGATTGGAGAGCATGTCTTATGAGGATAGGTTGAGTGAGCTTGGGCTTTTCTCTTTGGAGAGAAGGAGGATGAGAGGTGACTTGACAGAGGTGTACAAGATGATAAGAGGCATAGATCGAGTGGACAGTCAGAGACTTTTTCCTAGGGCGAAAATAGCTAGCAGAAGGGTGCATGATTTTAAGGTGATTGGAGGAAGATATAAGGGGGATGTCAGGGGTAAGTTTTTTACACAGAGAACGGTGGGTGCATGGACCGCACTGCTGGCAGAGGTTGTGGGGGCAAATACATTAGGGACATTTAAGAGACTCTTAGATAGCCGCATGAATGATAGAGAAATGGGAGGGAAGGGATAGATAGATATTAGAGCAGGATTAAATGTTGCACAACATTGTGGTTTGAAGAGCCTGTACTGTGCTGTAGTGTTCTGTGTCTGAGAAGGAGATATCCAACCTAATCCTATTTCCCAGATGTTGATCTATACCCAGAAGAGACATGCCACATTGAGTACAAATCCAAGTACTTTTTAAATGCATGATTTTGCCCCCAATCCAATTTAAGGCAGCAAGTTGCAGACCACATGATCCTCAGTGTGAAAAGAACATTTCATCAGTTTTCCTCTGATCCTTTACTAATTACCTTAGTAATATCTTGTACTTTGATGCTAATATTTCATGGATAAGTATTGGGACAGACTCTGGGTGAACTCTGTGTGCTGTATTGTGGCATTATTAGTTCGGCAATCAAACAGTGGACAGCACAGACATTTTCTCCTGGCCAACCATGAAGAATCAACACTAACTTCAGCAGCAAACATTTTACAAATAGGCACTCAAATTGCATTTGTTTTCTTTTGGAGTGCTGTGTTTTGACCGGGCTCTTTAATGGAGAACAGGTTTCAGTTGTTCCTAGTTTCAAATATCCTTAAGGCTTTTAGGAGCTTATCATTCCCCAGCCAGATGTTTCTCTGCACTGTTAACACAGCCTCTTATCAAGCATACCAGCACGGACCCATCACACAGTGCTTCATTACTACCTCATACAGTATGAAATGGAAGTGTATCGTTGTTATGGCTTGTGTTAGGCCACTATGTATGTTTTTATCTTGGCACAAGACTGTCAAAGAGGGATAAGGATCCTCATAGATCTACACAACAAAGCAATCAACTTAAACTCCAATGGTTGTTGATAATTATCAAAGTGCCTTTTATCTGTTGAGCTCTTAAACCTTTGTTCTAAAAGGTAAATCTTGTTGAAATGATGTGAAGCAAGGAGAGGAGAACTGATTGAGATGGATTATTGAGTCTTGCAGTGGAACTGAGGTGAATTAGGCTCTTCAGACCCGGCTGCTATTTATTCTCAGGGCCACTGCTGATCCTGGAGTGGGTGTCCCACAGAGGGGGCGTCCCACAGAGGGGCCCCTCCGGCCAGGACTTAATGGCTGGGTGTCTATAATACAGCAGTGTAATGGACTAACAGCAAGAGTTCTGCACCATTGAAAGTGAGAAACGAGTTTGAGGACTGCTCGCCTCAGTAACTGTAACCATGAACCTACCAGAATGCTGCAAAAATCTATCTGGTTCACCAACATCCTTCAGGCTAGAACTTTGCCATCCTCCAGTCCCACCAATGTGGTTCACTTTGAACTGTCTCCTCAGCTCAGAGCCAATTAGGGATGGACAATAACTTCACTCTCTCGGCAGATGAAAGATCCCATGTCATCACCTCAAAGAAGAGCTGGAGAGCAATTTTCCAACGTTTATCCCTCCCAACCTGTACTTACTTGCCCAGATGCAGTGGGCAAACATTCCTGGACCTCAACAGCCATGAATCCAGTGCTAAGGAGTGGGTGGTGACAGGGTCTTGAGTGACACAGTGGGAAAGACCCACCACCCCCCCCACAAAGTGTCTTTGATAGCCAGCAGGGTTTTGCCAGTTGTCAAAGCTGTTATCAATTTTAATTGTTTTTAGATGTCCTTGACATTAATGATTTTAAAGCTGAAGCAAATCATCTGTTTCTTTTTCTCTTTTTTTCAATAAGATATCAAAAGGTAGATGGTTAGTTAAACTAACAAAGTGCTTAAACTAAAATACTTACAGAGAGACAGGTATCATTTCTATACTGAATGCCTGTTATCACACAGATACATAGTCAACTTCTCCCCTGAGGCACATGGAGAGTCTCTGAAATATTTTACCATAACCATCCCTGCAATATGCATACATATAAGAAACATAAGAAACAGAACCAGCCATTCAGCCCCTCATCCCCCTCCACCATTCAATAAGGGGTCATGGCTGACTTCTGATCTCTGGTCTCTCTGCCACTTTAGTCCCATATAGAGGGAGCAGTTACACTGGCACACACCTAATATTATATAAGCCACATATGTCACATCCCACCTTGAGTAATGAAATCCAAACATTCCAAATAGCTGTCCAGTCTGTATGTACTTTTGGTTAAAACAAAGTACTCTATATATTTGGATCAATTGGCTGTTCTTCCAGATTCGGACCCACACCTGTTTCTCCAGTATGGATTGAGCTTCTCATTAAAACCTTTTTTTTGTATTTATTCTTTATGTTTGGATCTGGGCATTGCTAGAAAGGCCAGCATTTATTGCTCATCCTTAACTGCCCTTGGGAGGGTAATGGTGAACCACCTCTCAAACTGCTTCATTCTTTTTCATGAAGGTACTTCCACAATGCTGTTGGCAAGGGAGTGCCAGGATTTATTCTCAGCAGTGATGAAGGAACAGTGATATATTTCCAAGTTAAGATGATGTGGAACTTGGAGAGCAACATGCACACGGTTGTGTTCTGGCAGTTAAAATCCTGTATGCTTCGTGGTGGAGGCTACAGGTTTGGAAGGTGATGTCAGAGCAACCTAGGCAAGAAGTAGCACTGCACTTTGTAGCGGGCACACACTGCAATCACTGTGCACCTTTTACAATGGTGATAAGCTACCAGTAAAGTGGGCTACTTCATTCTGGACGATGTCAATCTTCTGGACTGTTATTGAAACAGTGCTAATCCAGAAAAATTGATAGTATTCCGTCACATTCCTGACTTGTACTTTGCAGATGGTGGAAGATGAGTCATTCACTCTGACCTGCTCTTGTACAGTATTTATGTGGCTGGTCCTGCTGAAGCCTTGGTTAGTAGTAACCCTTAGAATGCTGATGGTAGGGCACTCAGTAATGGTAATGTCATTGAATGCTAAGGGCAGGTGGTAGACATTCTCTTGTTGGCCATGGTCATTGTCTGGCACAAATGTGGAACAAATGTTACTTGTCACAGATCAGCCCATGACTGAACATTGTCTTGGCCTTACTGCATGCAGGCATGGACTACTTCAGTTTGTGAAGAGTTACAAATGGAATAGAACATTTTGCAATAATTATCACGCACCCCGACTTCTGACCATATGTTAGAAGGAAAGTCATTGACAAAGCAGCTAAAGATGGCTGTGTCTAGGTCACTGAGAAACTCCTGCAGTGATGTCCTGGGTTGGGATGATTGACCCCCAGCAACCACAACAATTTTCCTTTGTGTGAGGTATGATTCCATCCAATGGAATGTTTTCCCTTTGATGCCCATTGACTTCAGTTTTACCATGTCTTGTACCATACCTGGTACCATACCAGGTTGCCTTGTCTTTAGCACTCATATGCTTACAGCACCATTATTGAGGATGGGCACGTTCTTGAAACCTCCTCCTGTTAGCTGGTTAATAGCTATCACCATTCATGACCTGACGCATCAGGGCTACAAAATCTTGGCCTGATCGGTTGGTTGTGAGATCACTTGGCTCTGTCAATAGCATTCTGTTTAGCACCCATACAGTCATAGAGTCATAGAGTTATACAGCACAGAAACAGGCCCTTCGGCCCAACTCGTCCATGCTGACCAAATTGCCTAACTGAGCTAGTCCCATTTACCTGCATTTGGTCCATATCCTTCTAAAACTTTCTTATCTGTGTAACTGTCTAAATGTCTTTTAAATGTCATAATTTTGCCCACCTTTACTACTTCCTTGGGCAGCTCGTTCCATATACCCACCACCCTCTGTGTGAAAAAGTTGCCCCTCAGGTCCCTTTTAACTGTTTCATCTCCACTTTAAACCTATGCCCTTTAGTTTTGCACTCCCCTATCCTGGGGAAAAAACTTTGGCTGTTCATCTTATCTATGCCCCCATGATTTTATAAACTCTATAAGGTCACCACTCAGTCTACTATGCTCCAGGGAAAACAGTCCCAGCCTATCCAGCTGCTCCTTATAACCCAAGCACCCCCCACCCCCCAATCCAAGCAACATCCTTGTAAATCTTTTTTGCACCCTCTCCAGTTTAATGACGTCCTTTGTAGAGCAGGGCGACCAGAACTGCACGCAGTACTCCAAAGGTGGCCTTACCTTCACCACGGTAACAGCTCATTCCTAGGAACGGCTTTCCAGCATGCCTTTCAGCACTCTTCAGTGAACCTGTGTTGATGTCCTGGCTAGTCATTAGGGAAATTTCTTGCCCTTGTTTGAATTGAACCCATCCGACATCAAGGGGTGTGGAGTCAGTGTTGAAGGGTCCCAGCATTATCGCTCCTGCCTGTATGTTATTGTGCTGCCTCCTTTGCTGGGTCTGTCCCACTCGCAGAGCATGATGTCCCCAGATGATGTGATGGAAGATGAGTCTGGCACATTGTCGCTAAGGTAAGATTCTATGAGTACGACTATGACAGGCTGATTGACCAGTAGGGGAAATATCTCCCACTTTTAGACTTGTTTTTGTTCTAATTGTAAAAATTGAGTTTAATTTAGGTTTAATTTATATTTTTCTTGTGAATGCTGCTTATTTGATGCTATGTGCCTGTGATGCTGTTGCAAGTTTTTCATTGCACCTGTGCATACATGTACTCATGGATATGACAATAACCTCGACCTTCAACTTTACTTTCACTCAGTAACTGTCTGGGAGGAGGACTTTGCAAAGTTGACAGGCCTGGGAGCGACTTTGCCACATCTAGATTCAGAGCCGAGGCCACTTCCAGGTGGTCTGACCTGTTTTACTCCTTCTGTTTCAAAGTAAAGGGTTACAACTGTGACTTGCTTGGCCAATTCAAAATCAACCATGATTAGTGGGTCAGGAGTCACAAGTAGTTCAGACCGTCAGTGATAAAAATGGTAAATTTCCTCCTTTGAAGGGTATTGGTGACCCACGTAGGTTCTTATGACAATACAATAGTTTCATGAGCATTATTAGAAATGACTACTTTTTATTAACTTCCAGATTATTAAGTGTATTTAAAGTCCACATGGTGCAATGTGAATTCAGGTGTCTGAGCTGTTAGCCCAAGTCACTGAATTACTAGTGCAGTATCTTAACCACCAAGCCACCACTGTACCCTCAACATATGATGTGTGTTGAATCACCACTGCCTTCTGCCTCCCCTGACGTCACCCTGATACAGGTTTCATGCTCCATCCCTTAGCAGTTACAAGTTTTTGGCTGTTGTTTGACCATCTGGGGACATCCCTCCCACTTTCAGACACCACTCGCTGGCTCTGTGCCAGTGCTGTGCCTTCCTCCTTTTGGCCACCTCCACTTGTCTTCCTGGATCTTCTGACACTTCTAATCTCCTTTTTACTTGTACCACACCAGCTGTGAGGTGCACGGCTGAAGTGATTGCTTGAGTTGAAGTAATCATCATGCTCAGGTCCTGGGGACCCTTTCTCAGTCCCATCTGCTCTAAAGCATCTTTCTAATTTACTACAATGGAACACATATCATAGCTCTTTCAGTTCATTGTGTTCAACACCTTCAGAGGGCAGTTTCAAACCAGCTTCAATGTAGTTTTGGATTTTCCAATTTGTCAATGATTTAACAACAAACATTGTTCCACATGGCTTGCCAGTCCTTGTATTGAGCACTCTTCTCCTATAGACAGACTCCTGACAGTGAGATAGAGCTTAAAAGAAAAGAACTAACCAATACAGCTGCAAATTGCCATTGCTAGGCAACACTGTCTGATTATCCTTCGTCAAAGTTTACCCTTGTGCAAGGGACTGAATCTTAAAGTGTCTCCATTTGTTAATTGATCTACAATACAGTTTAGCACATCCCAGGGGATATAATTATTCAAGAAACATTCTTCACATCCCTTTCAATATCTCTCAAGCTCTTTGGAGCCAGTGGAGGATTTCTGGAGTGCAGTTATTGTGACCATCTCAGGAACGTGACAGGCAATCTGTACATAACAAGCTTCCATAAATAGCAACATAATTTTTTTCATTGTAAATTGAGGAATAGAGATTGGCCAGGACAGAAGAAATAATTCAAAACTCAAAAAACCACAGGTGCTAAAAATCTGAAATAAAATCAGAAAATACTGGAAACACACAGCAAGTCAGGTAGCATCTGTAGAAAGAGAAACAGAGTTAATGTTTCAAGCTGAAGAGAGGGTCTTTGACCTGAAATGTGAACTCTATTTTTCTTTCCACTGATGCTGTTTGACAGTGTTTGCAGCATTTTGTGTTTTACTGGAGATAGTTCTTTATCATTGCATCCACCTGAGAACTGTAGATGCTGGAAACCTGAAATAAAAGACAGAAAATTCTGGGGAAACTCAGCAGGTCAGGCAGCTTCACTGAAGTTTCATCCACCTGATGCCTTATCTTTATTTCTCTCTCTGGAGAAGCCCCCTGACAAGTTTACAGTCTGCTTTTGGTCACCTGAGAGATTAAATGAACCCTCAATTTAAAGTCTCATCCACAAGTTTCAGCTGCACTAAAATGCCAGTCTAAATTTTTCTGCTCCAGTGTCTAGAGTGGAGATTGGAGTCCAAGGGTACTACCCACTGAGTCACAATTCACTGGGAAATGCCCTCTGCACCTTCTGTTACCAATCAAAGGAACATTGAAACTTGACCCTCATGATACAACATGGGTAGGATAGGAATGGAACTAAGTGTGCAATTGAAATTGAAAGGCAACATTATCACTATACAAGGGACAGGTTAGACCACATGTGAAGATCTGCACCCAGCTTTGGTCTGCTGGCAGGATGGCTGATAATGTGACCTTGGGAAAAGTTCAGAAGAAAGCTGGGATAACAACTCTTAGATTAACTACTCTGAGCTGATTAAGAAACTGGAACTACTTACTAGAGAGGAGTGCAGACTTAAGGAGGAGAAAGCTGGAAAGCATGCTGAGATAGAGGAATCAAATTGGAGAGGACCAGGAGATATGTTTGATCCAGGATCAGGCTCTATACTGGGGAACTTTTCTTTCCCTAGACTGAGGACTGTATTGCTGGTTGGTACAGTGGGTGGAGACTTGTTATGGACCTTCAAAAGGGAGAAATCATTGACAACACCAGATAAAAGGTTAGTGGCTTTACATGCAACATGTGGTCCAGATAGTCTCCTAGGATTTGATCACCTCGGGGGCTGGATTTTGGTGAGAAAATTCACGGGCGATTTTTTTTCCTGCTTTGGCTTTTGGATCCCAATCGTTTCCTTACCTTCTGCAGGTGATTGCATTGTCTTGAGTCACACTTCTCCTACAGGTTTGATGGACCAGCTTGCACTTTGCTACGCTGTTTCCGTTCGACCAGGAAGGCTTTCCTTCTTGATTAACATGAGCCTTGTAACTGGTTGTCCATCTGAGTTACTTCCAGGTAGAACAAAGCTGCTACTTAGAAGCATTTTGGAATGATGTATCTAAAGGGTTAACAAGGACCAAAATGACATTAGTTCTTATATTACATTGTGCAGCTGGCACACTGATACAAGATTTTATTTTGGTATCAGATTACAGGAAAATATATCATCCAGTACCATAAAACATTGCACAGAGCATGTAAGAGTTGAACTAAATGTCATTTTACCATCAAGTACAGACAGATTTGCAATGAAATGTGATGGGATATGAGGCAACCATTTTATCAAGGCCACAGTTGTTAGTATTGCTATTACCAGGATGGAGAGGTGGGGGCACATGGAACACCATTAAATATAGTAACACATCTTGGAAGCATTATTGCTTGTGCCCCAATGATTGTGGAGCTGTAATTGTCTGCATGTGAGCTTGTGATAATGTGCAAGGACAGCATCTATCTGATCTTCACTGCACATGTTTCCAATCTGTATATTTAAGACTAAGTATTATCAGAGGGCCACTCTTAGCTCAATAGTTAAATTATAAGAAGAACCTACAATTTAGTGCTTATTTTATTTGTTTCAAATATGGGAATCTAAATTATAAATATTACCAGGGCTGTGATTGCTATATGTTCAATGTCAGAAATCCAAATGGTCCAAAAGTCCCAGTCACAAAGCCACATCTGCTTTGTGTGAATGAGGTACAAATTGCTTCAATTCATTTTAGATTTTTCATTAGAAGTGGGTCACTTTCTTGCGTCCAGTGTTCTCAATGATGAGATGTGATGGGCCTGAATAGATAGTGGGAAATATCTGGATCCACTGTGATTTTTGACAGCGCACAAACATTTATTTTGCTGGCTTTTCCTGTGAGCGTACAGCTTTAATTGTTTGTTTCTGTGAGTTCTGGGGGAATGGCAATAGCAGCTTTAAGAGACTCAGTTAATGAAAGGAAGCAGGGAGTCAGCAAACTCATGGCCATACATGGCTTGGTTTCACACCTTAACTCCCCCAAGACTCCATGAGTATTAACCAAGGAATTAGGGTCAACAAAACTATTTGAAGATCACTCCTAACATTTAGCTTTATTGTACAGAGGTTTAGAACTATAAACTGCCTGAGGTGGGAATTAATAGCCAATTTCAGCTTAATTATAGAAATGTTACCTTTCAGTTGAGTGCACCTAGGCTGATGCCCCAGTGCAGAAACAAAGAGGTGCAGCATTTTAAGAGGCCTTCTACGTTAATGAAATATTCAATGGCACTATTTCAAAGAACAGGGATGTTTTCCTAGTACTGTGGCTAATATTTATTCCCCTCTCAGTGTCACTAAAATATTATTTGATCATTTGTCACTTGTGAGAGCTTACTTTGCAAAGTGTCCTTTTCAACAATAAAGCTGCACTTGAAAAGTGTTGTCTGCAATGTGCTGGAAGTGTTGGATGGGCACATTGCAGACAATACTGTCCGTTTTTCCTTTAATAACCAGTCACCACTTTAACTGGAAATTGTGTAAAAGGTGATCCATCCAGATGTAAAGCTGACCGACTTTCAAAAAATATTCAAGAGTGCTTAAACTGACCCATTATAATTCAAGTACGTTGTGTTAATATTTGGGAAAAGGGGAAGAACATATTGATGTGTAATGGTAAAATGTGACAAAAATATGTTAACTTAATTGTGAACAACAGAGGTGAAAGTTTAAATTTACTGGTTTACTGAAGGACATGCGCATAGGTCCGTAATATCATGGACAGGCAATGCCATTATATCATCCTTAAGATGATTATGGGTTGATCCTTTCCTTCCTTGACCCCTCACATACTGTATACTCCTGGTGAACAAGATCGTCATCACTTTCTCAGTTGGCCAAATGTCCCCAACCCTGTCTTATTACCTGTGCTCTACTTAGCAGGGAAATTAATAAGCCAGATCCTATTATACCAACAAATGTATGATTCGCAAAATAAATTATGAGACACATTGTGTCTGTTCACAATCTCAGAATGTCAAACCATGCTTGCTTTACAACCTATAAGTCACTTATTTTGAACTGTAATCACATTTGTAAATATTTGAAAATGTATACATGGTCATGGAGACCTGCAAGTGAAGGTTGAATAGATTTAATAATGCTTTTTTTTCCAAGTAGATAGGAAGGGTCAAGAATTCATACAGTGCCTTATCAAGTCTTCATGGGTAATAAATTACTTTGAAATACACTGGCAGGCATGAAGGTAAATGGAATAAAATGCATGGGATCTTTTGCTGAGACCCTGGCAAGCACCATCCATCTGTTGTCAACTAAAGTTGACATCAGAAGAAAGAGAGGAATAAACTCCACACTTTGGGAGGCATTTCTTGGGAAGGACAGGAAATGGGACTTTCAGAGACTGGCATACAATTGGAAGCCCAATGGGGTTCCTTCTGATCTCGGAATTCTATGAAAAAGATCCTCTACCATCACCTGAAGGGGAAAGAGTTCTCTGGAACAACATCTCTGCCTCAATATACACCAACACCAAACTACAACACCTGACTATTTTTTAATGGCAACTTGCTTTGTGCAAGTTGGCTCCCACGTTTGTCTACAGAATAATAATGCATTATGAGGTGCTGTGGGATGAACAAAGACACAAAGGATGATTTATGACCAGAAGTTCTTTCTTTCTTCAGTTATTGATTTGAAATCTAACTTGCAGATTGCATTAATGGTCAGGTAGATGCAGGACTCCATTGTTACATATCAAAGTCAAACTTAACAGAAGTCTTAGTGTGGACTTTTTACAGCAACCTCACCAGCCTGGTCTTCAATAATCTTTGGCATACACAAAGAATTGAGGTCTTCAGAGTTTCACTAATCTCCAACAACGCATATGTGAGAGAGATGAACGAGAGTTACAATAGTTTTCCTGTGTTAAATTCCAGCACAGAACAAGTCAGTAATATTGGGGACTTACAAAACCATAAATCAGACCCCCAACAATAAATCCCAGGAAGTTAAAGTTCCAAGTTCATTGTAGCTGAAAATGTAGCAAACAGGTCTGTCAATGCTCAGCGTACAGTTTATGTGAGTTTTCTGTTGCTTGAAATAAGTCACCAGCACAATATAAGCTATGAAAAACATACAAACATATATGAGGAATGACTAACTGGTCTGTACAGGTTATCACTAGTTGTTTGGCCATCACCATTCATGCCCTCACCACTATAAGGATAGAACTTTGACCTCTGGTGTATGTTCTAAACGTGTGATATAGTAACATACACATACGGAATGCCTCTTCTGAAATATGGCTCTACCGGTGTAAATGGACTCATGTCCATGGATAATGTCCTCTCTTTCTTGCACTCCCCACTACGATCTACAAGCCAGACCTGTGCCCTACTTGTTTTCCTCCCTGAGCAGTGATGAATCCTTCAAATGCATTAATCATGCTGTATTGTATCTGATGCTTTAGGCCTAGTGTGTAATTGAATATTGCAACAGCGGATCCTGGTAAAAGAACTCCTTGGTCTGCCACATACCACATTGTTGATACAAGCCACCAAAGAATTCCTGGGGCAGTTTTTCAATATGAGATATTGTTCATGCTTTTATAATTAGGATTGAGATGAGGAGTAATTTCCTCACTCAATGGGTTGTGATGCATTGGAATTCTCTTGCCAGGAGCATTGTGAATATTCAGAGGTTGATAGATTTTTGAACACTAAAGGAATCAAGGGGAAAGTAGACTTAATGTAATGATTAGTCAAGACCTTATTGTATGGCAGAGCAGGGTCAAGGGCTGGATGATCAATTCTTGCTTTTGCTTCCTATATTCTAACAAACAGTTACAAAGGCAATGGAGAAAAGGTTCAGTGCCATCAATGTCTTCCCTGAAAATACCCAGCTTTGTGCACCTGCCCTGCCAATCTACTCGCAATGATAACACTCCTTGGCAAAATAAACCAGTAAAAAAGTAGGTTGAACGCAAGTTCAGGATAATTCTATTAACGAGACAGAACCAACGTTTAGCATTTCTGCACCTGTCCAAATGATACTGCCCCTTTACAATTCAGTAGCCCTTGGCTACTTTCTCCTTCCACATCTAACCTTCTCTCTGGTGCCCTTTTCAAAAGCCAGGACTCAACAGAAATGGTGATATTGAGGCATCAGAATCCAGAAGTGAAATTATTTGCTTTCCATAATCAAAGTCAGTTGGCATCAGCAAACACAAAAGCTGTGCATCTTCACAGCAACACCTCACAAGGTAGCTCTGAGAAGTAGGCCTCTGCTTAATTCAATTAGCTTCAGTTCTCTCCAACTCCATTCATAGTGAGCTTCAAAGCAAACGTTGGTCGAGAGAACTACTCCAAGAAATCCTTTGTTTCGCACATGTCCTATTGATAAAAGCTCTGCACTCCCATCACCTTCCCTTCCCTCTCCTTTTTCACCTTCCAAAGCTTCAAACCAATAAGTGTGGCACAGTAGAGCCGCTGCCTCACAGCTTCAGAGACCCGGGTTCAATCCTGACCACGAGTGCTGTCCATGTTTCCGCATTCCCTGTGACTGTGTGGGTTTTCTTCTGGATATTCTGGTTTCCTTCCATATCCAAACACGTGCTTCTTGGTAGATTAATTGTCCACAGTAAATCACCCCTAACATGTGGGTGATTGGTGGAATTTGAGTGAAGTTAATGGGACTGTGGGGAGAATAAAGTAGGATTAGTGTAAAATGGGTCAGCATAATAGCATGGATTGGTGGGCTGAAGGGCCTGTTTCTGTGCTCCATAAGTTGCGAAGGAGTAGAATTGAGGCTTTGATATATTGCACCTGCTGATCTCAAGAGATGAAAACAAATATATAAACATTTTGACTGCTTCAATCTTAAATAAAGACCCCAGATATAATGAGACTATGTGCCCTCTGGTGCAGTAATATAAATCTTTTCATGGTTTATTCATTAAATAAAACTTTGCAGTTCTTCCATATGCATCAGTGTTTCCTGTGTAGTGTTTAAATCTGACATCAAGTCATAGGCTAATTGCTGTAAGAAAGAACCAAAAGAGTATTTGAACTCAAGCAGCATTTTGAAATAGCTTCAGGTGATCCAGCTGTCAATGGTGGCCTGGTTTCAAAGGTCAGGAGGTAGTGATCTTCAGGGGCCTACAGGGGATGGCTTGTTGAGAAATATTCAGGGGAGTCCTTCTTCCAAGGAAGGAATTTTATGCAGAGTCCCACAGCCCTCCATGACTTTCCCACACTTGACCAAGTGCACTCAAACCAGTCAGATCTTATTACGTTGTCCTGAAGTCAGTCCACTAACAGACACAAGCATCTTTAAGTCAGGTTTTGCTTGGGCCATTCTGGAAATCAGAAATAAGGTAAAAATTGGCTTGGCCTTTGGAGAGGGTGACGGTTGAAGATTATTTTTTGTGATTGAATGCCTATGACTAGTAGTGTTCCACAGGGATCGGTGCTGGGACCTTCGCTTGCTTGGAATATCTGGATGTGGATGTAGGAGGGATGATCAGTAAGTTCACGGATGACATGATTGGTGGAGTTGTTGATAGTGTTGATGGTAGACTCAGGCTGCAGAGAGATTTTGACGTGTTGCTGAAACGGGCTGAGAAATGGAGCATAGAGTTTAATGCTGATAAATGTGAGGTGATGCATTTTGAGAGTACTAATGAGGCGAGGGAGTATTGAGGAACAGAGATACCGTGGTATGCAAGTCCAAAGATCCTTGAAGGAGACAGCGCAGGTAGATAGAGTCATAGAGTAATACAGCATGGATACAGGCCCTTCAGCCCAACGAGTCCATGCCGACCATGCTGCCCAGCTATCAAGTCACAATTTCCTTCATTCGACCCATATCCCTCTAAGCCCCATCCCTGCATGTACCTATCCAAGTACTTCTTAAATGATAGTATTGTACCTGCATCAACCACTTCCTCTGGCAGCTCATTCCATATACTCACCACCCTCTGTGTGAAGGAAAGGTTTACCCTCAAGTCCCTTTTAAATCTTTCCCCTCTCACCCTAAATCTATGCCTCCTAGTTTTGGACTCCCCTACCCTGGGGAAAAACTGCTACCATCCACCTTATCAATGCCCCTCATGATTTTATAAACCTCTATAAGATCACCCCTCATTCTCCTACACTCCAAGGAATAAAGACCTAGCCTGGCCAACCTCTCCCTGTAACTCAGGCCCTCTAGTCCTGGCAACATCTTCGTAAATCTTTTCTGCACCCTTTCCAGTTTAACCGCATCTTTCCTATAACAGGGCAACCAAAACTGTACACAGTACTCCAAGTGCAGCCTCACCAATGACTTATACAACTGCAACATAATGTCCCAACTCCCATACTCAATGCCCTGACTGATGAAGGCCAGCTTGCTAAACACCTTTTTCACCACCCTGTCTACATGGTTAAGGAAGCAGATTGGATACTGGCCTTCATTCATCAGGGCATTATTATGAGAGCAGGGAGATTATGCTCCAACTTTATTAAACATTGGTTAGACCTCAGCTGAAGTACTGCATGCAGTTCCGGTCATCACATACTATGGAAAAGACGTGGTAGTGCTGGAGAGGGTGCAGAGATGATTCACCACGATGTTGCCTGGATGGAGCATGTCAGTTCTGAGGAGAGAATGGAGAGGCGGGTCTGTCTTTCCTGGAGCAGAAAAGGTTAAGAAGAGACATGATTGAATTATATAGAATTATGAGTGGTATTGATAGGATAGACTGCAGGAAACTTTTCCTCATATCAGAAGTAGATAAAGGACATAGATTTAGGGTAAGGGGTAAGAGATTTAGAAGGAATCTTCACCCAGAGAGTGGTGAGTACCTGGAATGCACTTCCAGAGAGAAAGGTAGAAGCCAAGTCGCTGACAGGATGTAAGAAATGTCTAGACAAGCACTTGAATCATGTAAGCACAGAAGGTGACAGACCAAGTGCTGGAAAATGAGATTAATATGGATGGGTGCCCATTGGTCTGCATGGATGTCCTGCTTCCATGATGTATGACTATGACTATATGACTCTAAGGTAGTGCCTGGATACACACATTTTGTAATATGCCCATCTATGGCACAGAAGGAAGCCAAATGTCCATTGAGTTCATGCCAGTGGAAAAAGTACTATTCAAACTAACCCCACTTCCCAACCGTCAACACAGAGCTTTGGAGGTTATGGGGCATTAAGTGCTCAGTCTAGTACTTTTTAAATGTGAAAATGGTTTCTGCTTCCACTATCACTTCATTCAATAATTTCCAGATTTTCCAACAGGTGAATTTTTCTTTACCCCTCAGCTCCCCTCTAATTCTTCTACTAATTACCTTAAATCCATGCCCCCAGGTTATTAACCACTACGCTAAGTGCTTTCTAATCATCCCATGACTCTCCATTTTATACACCAACTAAATCTCCCTTCATTATTGTCAGACTTTCTCATAACTAACCTTGGCCAGCCCTAGCATCATCCTTGTAACTCTCCCCTTTGCCTCTCATTTTATCATTACACATTGTTAGGGAGCATTAGGTGGGACCTAGTCTTGCTACACCAAACTGATTTCTTGCAACCTTATTTCCATCCTGTCTCCTCTGGTCCAGACCCTTCCCACTTACAACCATGGCATCTCCGACACCCTCAACCACTTTGATGGTTTCCAGTTTCCTGGTCCCAACCGGCTGATCATTATCATGAGCACACAATCCCTCTACACTTCCGGCCCACACCCAGATGAACTGAGGGCCCTGCGCTTCTTGCTTGAACAGCAGATGATACAGTGGTTAGCGCTGTTGCCTCACAGCTCCCGAGACTCAGATTTGATCCTGATCTTAAGTTCTGTGCTTGTGGATTTTGCACGTCTTCCCTGTGACCATGTGGGCTTCCCTCTGTTACTGGTTTCCCCCCCATATACCAAAGAAGTGCTGGTTGTTAGGGGAACTGGCCACTGTAAGTTGCCCTACTGTAGATGGGTGGCAGGAAAACTGGTGGGGGGGGGTGAATAGACAAATATTTGGGGGAAAACATTGGGACGGGGAACAGGTGATGGAATTGAATTGTTGTTATTCTTTAAAATGAGGATGCAAGAGGAAAAAATAAATACCTGTGGACAGGTACTTGATAGTAAGCACAGACACAGTGGGTCAAGGGGGTGCTGTACAACTCCATGACTCTGTTCCCTTCCAGCAGCACACTCATTTACGTGATTGAACTCACTCTCACGTTAAACAATTACTCCTTCAACTCTACTCATTTTCTCCAGATCAAAAGCATAGCTACGGGAACTTGCATGGGCCCATGCTACAGTTCCCTATCTGTGGAATAGTCCCACACAGGACCCCTTCCTCAGTTTTTTTTCTGGAACATCAACTATTGTATCAGTCCCTCACTCAGTGATAGCTCAAAAATGTCATTACTGTGCAGTTAAATTCCACCCAGCTCTCATCTGCACATGGTCCATCTCTAACTCTTTACTTTCATCTCCAGGGATAAGTTACTGACAAACTGCCATTGCAGTCCCACAGATTCCCACATCTATCTTCCTTCCACCCTGTTTTATCTGAGAACTCCGTTCCATTTTCCCAGTCCTTCCACTTTTGCTCCGATGATGAGACTTTCCATACAGATGTCTCTGAGATGTCCTCCAACATCCTGAACTGAGGCTTCTCCACACCATAGTTGGCAGCAGTCTTGACCACATCCTGCACCTCTGATCATATCCCCTCTCCTCCTAGACAGAGCAAGGATAGAGTTTCCCTGGTCTTCAATGTTCAGCCCACCAGATTCCAACACACTATCCTTCACAATTCTGGCCACTTTTGAAGCAATTCCACTTCCAGACATATCTTCCTCTCCCCTTTCAGCGATATGAAGGGACCATTCCCATCTTGACTTCTTGGTTCACTCTTCCATTCCAGCAACTCTGCCACTTCTAATGACACTTTCCCATGCAATTTTTTATAAGATATCTTTATTAGTCACATGTACATTGAAACACACAAACCAATACCAATACCAATACCAGAATGCATCTTTTGCATAGACTGTTCTGGGACAGCCCGCAAGTGTCGCCACGCTTCCGGTGCCAACATAGCATGCCCACAACTTCCTAACCTGTACGTCTTTGGAATGTGGGAGGAAACTGGAGCACCCGGAGGAAACCCACGCAGACATGGGGAGAACGTACAAACTCTTTACAGACAGTGGCTGCAATTGAACCCAGGTCGCTGGCGCTGTAAAGCGTTATGCTAACCACCACACTACCTTGTAGGAGATGGAACACCTAATCTTTTTCCTCTTCCCTTCCCACTATGCAGGGGCTCAAACAGTGCTTCCAGGTGAACCAGTGAATCATTTGCTATTCTTCCAGTCTAGTGTATTGCATTTGCTGCTCACATTGTGGTCACCTCTATACTGAAGAAGCCATATGCAGATTGGGTGACCACTTTGCAGAGAACCTATAGTCAGTCCACAGGGGTGATCCTGACCTTCCAGCTGCTTCTCCATCCCACTCCTACTCTGACCTATCTGTCTGTGGCCTCCTGCACTGTTTTATCGAGGCCCAATGTAAACTTGAGGAAAAGCTCTTCATCTTCTGCCTGGGCACATTACAGCCTTCAGGACTCAACATTGCCTTCAACAATTACAGTTCTCGCTGTTTGTGTCAGAACTGGTCAGTTCTGTTGTGGGTCATTTATCTGAAATAATGATTCAGTTTTTCCCTCTCTGCGAACATTGCCTGATGTACTGACATTTCCTATGGCTCTAGATTTCACAGATATTACATGTACCTTTGTTTGTTTTCTCTCTCCAATTGTCTTCATTTACCTATAAGCTAGATAGCTTCTTTTATAGCTTATCACTATGGCAACCCTGGCATCACCCGATCAGACATATTCCCTTTGTTCTACTCATCACTTCCCCTCCCTCTCTTTCCAGCAGTTTTTTTCATTTCAAATTTCCAGCATCTGCAATTTTTTGGGTTTCTAACCCAGCACATGGTTTCCTAAACACTGCTATATTTATCATCTTTAAATGTTGCCTTTTTAGCAAAATAGCTTGATCTTTAGGTTTCATTCAGTGGTCTACAAGTGAGATTGTACAAGCTCCCATTCCTCTCCTCTGGTTTGTTCCTGGCACTTGCTGAATATCTATTAATTTATTCAATTCATAGGGTGAATCAAGGTTATGACCAATCTGGTTTAACATAGGACATAGAACAGTACAGCACAGAACAGGCCCTTCAGCCCACAATGTTGTGTCAACATAGCTCATCCTTCCAACCTACAGAATGCCCATATCCCTCCATTTTCCTCTCATTCATGTGCTCATCCAAACTCCTCTTAAAAGCCCACAATGAATTAGTCTCCACCACCCTATCAGGCAACGCATTCCAGGCATCCACCACTGTCTGAGTAAAAAACTTACCCCTCACGTCTGTTCTGAACCTACCCCCTCTCACCTTAAATGCATGCCCTCTGGTATTGGATCGCTCAATAATGGGGAAAAGATATTGCTTGTCCATCCTATCTATGCCCCTTATAATTTTATACACTTCCAACACCTCTCAGCCTCCGCAGCTCCAGAGAAAAGAGCCCAAGTTTGTCCAGCCTCTCCTGAAAGCACATGCCCTCTAATCCAGGCAACATCCTAACAAACCTCCTCTGCACCCTCTCTAAAGCCTCGACATCCTTTCTGTAGTGAGGTGACCAGAAATGCACATATTACTCTAAATGCAGCCTAATCAGAGTTCTTTGAAGATGCATCATAACTTGGCTCCTGTACCCAATACAGTACCTTGATTAATGAAAGCAAGCATTCCATAAACTGTCTTAACCACCCTATCTACCTGTGTAGCCACTTTCAATGAGCCATGGACTTGCACTCCAAGGTCTCTCTGCACTGCAACACAGCCTCTGTTTATTGAAAAGGAGAGTGATGCAGTGGTGTCCAGAAAGCAGAGTTTCTAGTGGGATGGATGAGGCCTCTGGTTTAAAAATCACACGCCTTTACTCAATGGTTCATCACCCGGTGGCCCTGCTTGTTAATCAGGAAAACGAAACATACATTTAACAGAGTACAATTCCAACCTGGATCACACTGCCTGAGAAGATGGTGGAGGGAGGTATGCTGATAACATTTAAGAAGCATCTGGACAAGCACTTGAATTTCCAAGATATAGAAGGCTACAGACCAATTGCTGGCAAATGGGATTAACATAGATAGGTACATGATGGCCATCATGGGCATGATGGGCCAAAGGTCCTGTTTCTGTGCTGTATGATCTATGCCTCTCTCTAACTTTGAAAACATCATTGTTCCAATCAGGGGCCCAGTCATTTTCCACCACAGCTTTAGAGAAAAAAACATTAATTTGCTTTTCCTATTTGACTGATCTTTTCGATGGATGCCTCTTTGTTGAGGAACTTTACTTTGTTAAATGTCCGTTTCATTTTCCTGGTTGACAAGCGGGGCCACCGGGTGACAAAACATTGAGTAAGGGTGTGTGGTTTTAAACCAGTGGCCTCATCTATCCCACCAGAAACTCTGTTTTCTGGACACTACTCCATCATCCTCCCTTGCAATAATCGGAGGCTAAACCAAATTGGTCATAACCTTGATGCCTTATTTGGATGTGAGATTTTTTTCACTAAGGCTACTGCCTTCCACCTCTGGAATATCACCCAGCCACATCAGCTCAACAGATGCTGAAATCCTCATCCAGGTTTTTGTAACCTTGAGATTTGATTATGCAAATGTTCTTCTATCCATCCCCCATTAATCACCCTCTGTAAACATGAGTTCTTCCAAAAACCCCACTCTCATTCTCCTAATTTGCACCAAGTTCCATGGAACTATCTTCTCTATGCTCGCTGATTAGATTCTAGTCCAACAAGACCTGAATGTCAAAATTCTCTCCTTTGTTTTAAAATCACTCCATGGTCTCTCATCCACCTCTCCTGCCCTCAGAGATAGCTTCTCTCCCATAACTTAAACTTCTTGCATTCCTCCAATATGAAGCACCCCTCCAATAACCAACGTACCTTCAGCTGACAACATCCAAAAGTTATTCCCAGTTTAAAATCTCAGCTTCTCTATCTCTGTCTTTCTTTAACCTCCCTCTGAATAAGTTTTTCATCATCTGTCAGAATCCCCATTGTGTACTTCAGGGTTAATTTTGGTTTGAATCAGAATGAGAATCAGATTTGTTATCACTGACTTAGATGACATGAAATTTGTAGTTTTGCGGCAGCAGTACACTGCAAAGACATAAAATTACTATAAATTACAAAAATAAATAATAATGTCTAAAAAAGGAATAATAAGGTAATGTTCATAGGTTCATGGACCGTTTAGAAATCTAGTGGATTACATTCTTGTGACATAGCTTGTGTTGTTTTGCTATGTTAAAAGTGCTACAAACAATAAAAGAAAGCTGTAATCTACTATTCTAACGGTGAATGGTTACATGTACTTTTGTATATTGTTTCTCCAGGACAGCATTTTTTGCATAAGATACATTTTTTCCCAATTTAGTATCAGGTATCTCCTCATTATTAAATTCCCATTGTTTTTATTCCTTGGTGGGATGTTGGTGATGGGGACATGTCCGACAGTTATTGCCCAGACTTATCCTCCATCATGCTTGGGTGTTTTGTGAGCTTACTTCAGAGGGCAGTTCAGGGTCAATCATGAAGTTGGATCAGGAGTCACATGTAGGCCAGACTGGGCAAGGATGGTGGACTTGCTGTCCTGAAGAACATCAGTGAGCCACTTGGGTTTTCCCACAATCCAGCAGTGCCATAGTTGCCAACACTGTTACTGCTTTTATCCCAAAAAAATCCAATTCCCATGCTCCATGGTGGGATTTCAACTCTCTTCTCCAAACTATTGGTCCATCTTTCCACTCTCTTTAGATGACAATAAGACTGAAACTCACAGTGGGATGAGTGGGAACAACTTGCCTACTCTTGAAGAAATGCCTCAATTACAACAGATGGAGACCCAAAACACAAACTTCTAAAATCTTGTTTAGTCTTTGCAAGGGAAGTTACGCATATCATGTTACCTCAATTTCACACTGCCCTATTGTTCTACGATTGAAATCACAGCAACTTGTTGATGGAGACCAAGTTTACTCATGCTCCTGGTATTTTTTTCCTTAATGATCCAAGGTAGTGCAGGTAGGAACACAAACTAATGGCCAGTTCAATTAAAAAGAGCCTCACTTTCTATTTACATCAGCAGATAAGCACAGATGAAAACTTAGAATAGTTTTCTCACCCAAAATGGGCAGCACAATGATACAGCAGTTAGTGCTACTGCTTCACAGCTCCAGGGATCTGAATATATTTGAAAACAAGAAAGATGGGAAAATTTCCAATGCGGTTCCAGAAAGGGAAGCCAATGAATACCAAACAAACATATTGGATGAACAAGATTTGATGCAAGCTGAGTCAAGGCAGATAGTGTTGTGGATGAGCTTACATGCATGGATGGTGGAAGCTGGGATGTCAAGAGGGTTTTAGCTGGAGGTGGCAAAGGCACTGATGAGGTCTCAGCAGCAGACAAGCTGAGGCACAGCCAGAGTCAGGTGATATTAAGGAGGTGGAAATAACTGAGCATGTTGCTGGACTGGATGTGTGGTTACCCTCAAACACTTCCAGTTCAGATCTAGCACAGATTAGACAATGTTCCAGCTGCCTAGCCACAGTATGTCTGCACACCAACCACAGTAGTCTAAGGATTTCTTTGTTCGTTTTTACAAATACTCAACAAATGTTGGTGTCCGCTCGCAGATCAGTTTTCCATTCTAATATCCGTAGCAAACATTTCTAATCATGTACAGTACATGAAGCTTGTTCTACCCTGCTCAAAAAAACATGCCTGGACTGCACTGCACCATTCATCTTTAAGGCCTCTCTTACTGCATCGGCCAATTTACAAGCCGTTCCATGCTCCAGGTCCACACAAATGAGCAAGTGGGTTTATTTAATATTTTTACAACTGGTGGAGCGAGGATTTTCTGTCATCCCATCAATCTGAGCTGAGTTGAAACCCAGGTCCCAGAAGTGGGATTTCATCATTTTAGGGGAGAGAATCGTTCTAGAATAGATTAATGCTGTGTGCCCTCTTGTGCTATCCAACGTTCAAAATGCTTTCGAATGGTGATGTTACTCCACTTTCAGGGAAATTCGCCTTCTGTCATTTGCAATAAACATCATATTCTAATCCACTTCTGAAATTCAGGCCTATTGACCTCAGTGGAGCCTAATTTAGAAGGCAGAGTGCAGCTGCTTCTATGTATGCCTGCTTTGTGCAGGGACCAAGAAGGGGTTTAACTGAGAGAATCATATGGAATATACAGCACAGAAACAGGGCAACCAATTTACGTTCTGCTTCAGCTTTATATTTTTGACTCATACAGATATTAACAATAGAAATGCAACAGGAGCAACAATAAATCCCCATCCCCCGGTGGGTCTGCTCACCCCTCCTCCCCCCCCCCCCCACCTGTCTATCACTATCTCTTACCTGCATCTACCTATCACCACCTTGAGCCCACCCCACCTCCCCACTTTTGTCCACCTATCACTGCTCTGCTTTTCCCTCCTATATATTGGGCTTCCCCTTTTCCTATCTTCAGTCCTGAAGAAGGATCCTGACCCGAAACGTTGACCGCCTGCTTTTCTCCACGGATGCTGGCTGGCCTGCTGAGTTCCTCCAGCATCATCGTGTTTTTCATCTAGATTCCAGCATCTGCAGTCCTTTGTTTCTCTATTAAATCCGCAACATACTGAACCAGGAGATAAAGGCACAATGTCATATCATGTCGGGATAATCAAAAGGATCTGAGTACAAATAAAACCAAGGGATCTTTGGCCGGAAACAGTTGAAGCTCATTCTTATTTTCACAAGTGAACACCATCATGATTACAGATTAGATTAGGACAGCGGAGTACACCTATACAAAGGTACCTATAGCCCTAGGGGACAAGCAGTTCAGTCAGAAGGATACTCAGGAATAAAAGAAAACAAAAGAAAATCTTTCTAGGTTCTCCCAATGATTTTGCTGGTAAGGTCCCACTAGTGCGATTATAAACTGGACAGTCCCCAAGACTCAAGGCTCATTTCTTGATTGATGCACCAGGATCTACCTCAGTGTCTACTTTACCAAAGAGAAGAGAAAACCAACCAGGATTCTCACTCCTAACCGTGGATCAGCCCTCCCGGAACAAGTGTGCATGAATATATTGGTTGAGTCAGGACCGGGTTCAGCTGAAATAAAAAAGAAAATATTGGAAATACTCATCATACGTGGAGTGAGAAGCAGAGTTAATGTTTCACGTTGATGGCCTTTCGGCGGAACTGATGATGCATGAGTTGTGATGAAATGACATCATGAACTTCTGGTTCACTCCCCACTGGTTCTGCCTGAACTTCTGAACACTTTCTGCTTTACTACAGTTTTTTTTTGCTTCTGGGTTCCCTTAAGATGTCTTTGGCAAACAGAGGCACTCATTGTTTAGACTCATGCATGGTGAATGACCACCATTCACCATGCATGAGTCTAAAGACGAGGACGGAGAAACTTTGGTGGAAAATATCCTAGTTTTCGTAAGACATTCATTATCATAGAGTCATTCAGCACAGAAACAAACCTTGAAGCCTATCAGGTCTATACAATGATCAAGCACTCACTTATAATAATCCCATTTTATTCTCCCGCATCCTCACAGACTCTACCACTCCCTGCACAGTAGCAGAAAGTTACAATGGACAATTAACCTACCAGCACATATTTGGAATGTGGGAGGAAACTGGAGCACCTGAAGGAGAGCCACACAATCACAGGGGGAATGTGGAAATTCCACATAGACAGCATTGGAAGTTGGAACTGAACCCAGGTCGCTGGAGCTGTGAGGCAGCAACTCTATTGGCTGCATCACTGTACTGCCCTATAATCCTTAGCTCTAATACTGCACAGAACTATGGGCAGGTCCAAGCTATCCAACACCATCCATCCACATAATGTTTGCCAAGCTTAATTTTATATAGAGTAAACTATGATGGTAACTGAAATATTAATCAAATACAACAGCTTATACCATGTACAAATGCACCTTCTGTTACTCTCCAGCAGCTAGCAACCACCTTTGTCATAAATCTCTCTCCCACCCTCCATTCTATCACAGGCCTTCCCTTTTGTTCTCCCTGCCCTTCCCTACATTCTCTGCAAGTTAAAATTTCCTTATCACCAACTTTTCCCAGTTCAGACCATGAGCTGAAACCTGTCTTTCTCTCCACAGATGCTACCTGGTCTGCTGAGTAGTTCCACCATGAATAAAAACAAAATCCTAAACACAGAAATTAAGTCAAATAACCAATGAAGCATTTGATGTCACACTGACTTCCCAATGGTCCACAGACAAGACTGAACTCTAATAAGACCTAAATCTGTTCAATCCATCGGACTGAGGCAACAGCACCACTGTTTTTATTTAAAGAGAAAATGGAAATTGAATAACAATTGCTTTATTCCCCTTTCCATAGAGTTGGTACATTTTCTGAATTCCTAACTGTTTAGAAACAGGGAATAATTTGCTTAATTATAGACCGCAAACACCTCCAATTACTCTTTCACCCAGAATTACAGTAGTTAACACACTAAGGTATTTTCAGTGTTAAACCACGGGACAAGTACATAACAGTATGTTTCTAAACTGCCTGAAGTCAATTCATTTCCTTACTAATAAACCAATTAATGCAGTTGCTGGCTCTTGATAGTCTTCATTTAATATTTGAGGAAGGTATATGACTTTTTTGCTCTCTACAAGCATTACAAAACCTCTGCTTGTCCATGGCTCAAAGAAAACATCATTCCTGCTTCTCCCCAACAGCCACCCACCCCCCTTCCCCCTCCCCACACCAATTCTGAACAATTTATGACCTGAGCCTTAGGCTCCAGTCCAAATGAAATCACTTGTCCGTCACTGCATTTCGCTCCATCTCACTGAAATGCAGCCACAAAAAGAGCGCTGAATTTTCTGTAATAAGACACAGATGAGCTCTGAAAAGCAAAAAGAAAACATGGAAATCTTTTGCTGAGAGAGGAAGGAAAATTAAGGTTTGGCGGGTTGGTTGAGTTAGAAAGAGCGTCAAGCTTTTGAGCTCCCAATCAGAGAGAGCCAGTCACACAGATGCTTAGCAATAGAACTTCAAAGTTAATGTCTTTTAGTTCCAATTTGTGTCTATTTTTTCCAGTTTATGCTTCACTTGATTTCTATCTTACCTATACTAAAATGGTAAAGGCTGCATACATTGACATGATAATTCCAGACCAGAACAGAAATGATTAGATAATGAGTCCTTTATTCCTTCTTGGATTGACAGGAATTAAGTTTACACATGTAATTTGTATAATGCAACTATCTTCCACTCACTGCATTTTGCTGGAAAAATTACCCTGCTTTTGTTGGGGGCATTTGTTGTGTTTCTCATCATGAATCTTTGCTGCAGTTTGTTGAAACTCTCTTCTGTTTGCTAAATAAATTGACCACTTGTTGTAAGGAGTGTGTGGGCAGGATGGTGGGGTGAGTGGATGTCAGGTGAAGTTGTAAGCTATTGGGGGAGGGGTGACCATAACTGGGGAGCCCGAACAAAAGTCAAGGAAGAGTGGTGGGCTCCAAGATCCAATATTCCATAGCACCCATCCAAGCTCCACAATGTGCTGGTGTATAAAATGGAAGGGAATTTCTGACTCCTGCCAACAATCTGGTGATGATCTTTGCATCCTCACTGGCCACAGGAGTAGTGCCAGATGATTGGAGGGTGGCAAATGTTGTTCCTTTGTTTAAGAAAGGGAGTAGGGATAACCCTGAGAATTACAGACCAGTGATTCTTACTTCAGTGGTAGGCAAGTTACTGGAGAAGATTCTTTGAGACAGGATTTATGGGCATTAGGAGAAGCATAGGCTGATTAGGGACAGTCAGCACGGCTTTGTGAGAGAGGGGCAGGTCGTGCCTCACGAGCCTGATTGAATTCTTTGAGGATGTGACAAAGCACATTGATGAAGGTCGAGCAGTGGATGTGATGTACATGGATTTTAGTAAGGCATTTGATAAGGTTCCTCATGGAAGGCTTATTCAGAAAGTCAGGAGGCATGGGATCCAGGGAATCTTGGCTGTGTGGATTCAGAATTGGCTCGCCCATGGAAGACAGAGGGTGGTGGTAGATGGAGCATATTCTGCCTGGAGGTCTGTAACCAGTGGTGTTCCACAGGGATCTGTTCTGGTACCCCTGCTCTTTGTGATTTTTATAAATGACTTGGATGAGGATTGGAAGGGTGGGTTAGTAAGTTTGCTGATGATACAAAGGTTGGTGGTGTTGTGGATAGTGTAGAAGGTTGCTGTAGATTACAACAGGATATTAATAGAATGCAGACCTGGACTGAGATGTGGCAGATGGAGTTCAACCCGGAAAAGTGTGAAGAGATACACTTCGGGAGATTGAATTTGAAGGCAGAATACAAGGTTAATGGCAAGACTCAGCAGTGTGGAGGAACAGAGGTATCTTTGGGTCCACATTCATAGATCCCTCAAGGTTGCCGCACAGGTCAATAGGGTTGTTAAGAAGGTGTATGGTGTGTTGGCCTTCATTAGTCGGGGTATTGAATTCAAGAGCTGCGAGGTGATGTTGCAGCTCTATAAAACTCTGGTTAGAACACACTTGGAATATTGTGTTCAGTTCTGGTCGTCTCATGAGTGAAAGGATGTGGAAGCTTTAGAGAGGGTGCAGAGGAGATTTACCAGAATGCTGCCTGGATTGGAGAGCATGTCTGTGAGGATAGGTTGAGTGAGCTAGGGCTTTTCTCTTTGGAGAGAAGGAGGATGAGAGGTGACGATAGAGGTGTACAGGATGATATGAGGCATAGATCGAGTGGACAGTCAGAGACTTTTTCCCAGGGTGAAAATAGCTAATACGAGGAAGCATAATTTTAAGGTGATTGGAGGAAGGTTTAAGGGGGATGTCAGAGGTAAGTTTCTTACACAGGGAGTGGGGGGTGCGTGGAACGCAGTGCCAGCAGAGGTTGTGGGGGCAAATACATTAGAGACATTTGTGGGACTCTTAGATAGACACATGAATGATAGAGAAATGGGGAGCTATGTGGGAGGGAAGGGTTAGATAGATAGTAGAGCAGAATAAAATGTCGGCACATCATTGTGGGCGGAAGGGCCTGTATTGTGCTGTAACGTTCTATGTTCTATTAACTCACAAGAACCCGTTAAATTTCTCTTGGGTTCAGTGTTCCACAAATCAATTTCTAAGAAATTACAAGGTCATGAATCATATTGCTGCTTGTGGCAGCTTGCTGTGTACAAATTAGCTGTCATGTTTCCCACAATACTAAAGAACTACATTTCAAAAGATGTTTCATGGCTGCGAGAGCTTTCTGACATTCTGTGGTATTGAAGGGCATTTTATCAATGCTGAGTATGATCCTTTATTATGTAATTAAGCCCATATATCGCCCTGGTCTCTTCCATTTAGTTAAATCACAGAAACATGCCCTTCAGCCCAATTGGTCCATGCCAACCAAGATTCTCATCTAAGCTAGTCCCATTTGCCCACGTTTGGCCCGTATCCCTCTAAACCTTTCCTATCCATGCACTTGTCCAAGCACCTTTTAAATGTTGTTAATGTACCTGCCTCAACCACTTCCTCTGGCAGTTCATTCTGTGTAATCTCTGGGTGAAAACGTTTCCCCTCAGGTTCCTATTAAATCTTTCCCTTCTCACCTTAAACGTATATCCTCTAGTTCTTGATTTCCCAACCCTGAGAAAAAGATTGTGCACATTCATCCTATCTATGCCCCTCATAATTTTATACACTCTGTAAGATTACCCTTCATTCTCCTACGCTCCAATGAAAAAGGTCCCGACCTGCTCAACCTCTCTCTATAACTCAGTCTCTCAAGTCCTGGCAATATCCGTGATACCTCATTGTCTCGCCAAATATTTCACATAGCCTCCTTCACCAAGTCAAACCTAATTGGTCTGCTAGTTGCCAAAGTACCAGATCAGCTGGCGTCTGCCCCTAGCCATCTCTTTGAACTTTGCACAATCCAGAGGGAGTATCCGATATAAATGTACTAGAAAACTGGAGGAAGGGCAGCAGAACTGATAAGTGAAGGGCAATGTTGGACACCCTGACATTGCTTGGATTGGAACTGCAGTTAGATGTTCGATAAAAACCACAGAGTAGAATGGTCAACTACTGGGCTGAAGGATGGTTATGTGAGAGGAAGGATGAACGTGAAGAACAGGAGAGGCATTTCCTGTCCATAACTTGATTTCAGAAGTTGTCGTCCGTATGTGACACTACTTCCACTGTAAATATCAAAAGGAAGAATTTCAACTACAGATCATTACTGGTTGAAGAAGCCACACAATGCACTTCAGTGTTGACAAATTATGAACTTTCTTCACCAATTAAGAGTGTTCCTTTCACTTGTTCAATTACTTTACCAGGTTTCTTTAAGCAGTATTTTTCAAAGGCTGATATTTCCCCCCACAATGTGGGAGAGACTCCAGGAATAACACATTCAATGTGGAGTTAAGTGCTTTTAAAAGTATCTTGTAAAATTTCTACTCAAGAGAGGAGGTGGGAAACTTTGCAAAGCCAAAAAGGATTACATTTTTCTATTAAGTACAGTTGAATCCTGGTAAACATGTAACTTATTTGCCAAGGAATGTTATAGTTGGATGAGAAGCTCTATAAATCCAAGGTTAAGAAAATAACCTAGTTTCCTGATCTTTATACCACAGCTCATTGATCATGTATTCAGTTATTCAATCTGAGAAAAAAGAAAGTGAAGCAAGAGGCTAGTTCAATTTACAAAATTCTTCTCCCTGTGACATTAAGAGGTGAAAAAATGGGTCTGGTACACTTAGTATTGAAATAAGATAATTAAAGAAACTTTGACATTTCCTAAACATTTACTTTGCAAAGAAAACTGTGGCTTCCAAACTAAATCACTCCATCTTTAACAAGTTGTCCCCCATCACCACCTAATTCAACCAATCACGTTATCTATTTTGAACAACCCAGTCTTCCTCCCCATAAACCAACCAAAACTGCTGTATCAAATGGCCTCCCATTTTAAACCAATCAGATCACAGTTTTTCAAATGTACCTTAGAATGCTCCAATAATATCAACACTGTGCAACACCTACCACCTTATTGGCTGCATAAGCATAGCTGGACAGTCAGTAGGCCAAGTGATAGCAAGCTCCTCCCTTGCATTAGGTGGTCCTGAGTTCAAATCCCAGGAGATCTTATCATAAAACCTCATCTACTCCACTCATGTTTTTTTGGGTGAGAGATAAAACCGCTCTACTCTTCGAGGTCGATGATTCTCTACTTCAAAAAGGAGAGGTGAAGTTAATTCTATTCTCCTAGAAAATACTTATTCCATAATTAACACTAAAATGTGGATTAGTTCATCATTTGTCACATTGCTGTTTGTGGGAGCTTGCTGTGCATAAATTGGCAGCTGCATCTATATTACAACAGTGACTGCACTTCAAAAGTGACTCATTGGCTGCAAAGGTGGTGAGAGGCTCAATATAATAATTTGTTTTTCTCTTTCCAGCATACATCAATCATAGAATCACGGTTAGAAGCAATTATATTAACAACTCAAAAACCAACTCCTCATTAGGTGCCTGTGTGTTATTGTTTCCCCATCCATACATTCAAAGAAATGTTTTGTGAGTGTTATTTGGTCGCATCTACGGCATTAAGAGGCTTAATTGATTTTGTTGCGTTGATAGGTCACACTGGGCTCTGGAAGGTGAAACTATGTAGTAAGGAACTGGCTCGGTGCATCTCTTCGACAATATTATTCCTTTCAGCTCCAAGACCATCTAAATGAGCAGAAAACCTCGTGTCCTGTTTAATTTAAACTGTTAAAAGCCAAGGCTGGATCCAAAGAATTTGAGCTGCTGTTCTGAGTTTTCTCATACATTTTAGCCAAGATTAACAAGCAAAGTGACATCATCAGCTTTGACAAAAGGGCTGCTAATGATCTCCCCAGGGCAAGTAATGGCTGCACTCAGTAAGGGGAAAAACATCAGTCTGAGCTTCCTGCGTGGATGAAATGATAAAAAAAAACACAGAATTAGATCTCATAGGAATATTGCATGTATTAAATATAAGTAAGTTAGAATCCATGGTTTTCCAATAAGGCCATGGTTATATCAAGGATCCTATATATGTTGTGACCCATTGGTAGTGGATGGGAAGTGGTTTAATTGAAATTCTGTACAATGGAAGTGATCCTGTCATTGGAATTCTGCACAGAGATTTTGTTTGCATCTATCTATAGTACCTATGTTGGAAATGTATGTCCGCTAGTTACTTAAATGCATCCCCATTCTCACACCCATTCCCAGATCCCAGATTATGGTTCCTGTCAATTATGCACCAAATTGGGAATATGTGCATAGGATGAGAGCAGGCAATTTATCTCTAATTTCACACGGCCTTTATTTAAAACATGGCTTATCCTTCCATCGGTCCAATTTATCTGCACCTTCTTTACATCCCTCATACTATCATTTAATTATAATCCATCACTCTCAGAAATTTCAACTGACCAAGCATCAACATTACTTGGAATGAAAGAATTTCAAATTTCCAGTCTGCTTTCTGTGAGGAATTGCTTCCTGAATTCACTTTTCTCTGGCCTGGCTCTAACCTTCCCATTTTGTGCAGGATTTCCCCATTAGAGAAAATAGTTTCCACGTACCCACTCATAAAGTTTCTCATCTTATATACCTTCTTTAAATCACTCCCCCTCAATCTTCTATCTTCACATGAACATACACTGGATTTATGCACCCTGTCATCATATTTTAGCCTATTAATCTCCAGTATCTTCTGAATTTGCTTGTAAACTTCTAAGGCTGATATATCCCTCCTGAGGTAGGCTACCGAATACTGAACACAGTATCAGATGACCAAGGTTCTCTACAGCTCATGTGCATCATCCAACTTTTTGTATTCCAGTTCCCTTGAAATAAAGGATATATTGATTATTTTCTAACTTGTCCACTAGCTTTTAATGCACATAGATACTCAAATCTCTCCACTCTGCCACAGTTCATAAAAAGTCATTGTGTTGTTATGCTGTTACCAGCAGCATTTTATTCCTTTGATAAAATACTAATTGTCACATGCTGTGGGTTCTTGCTATAAGATATATTTAAGCTACTTACAAGAATACAATATGGATATCTTCCATCTTGGCAAGACACCGAGCTCTAAAGCTCAAAATGCTTAATGTTTACAATTGTTGTATTGCCATGAACTGGTGCTACATCACTTATAGCACCATTTAAAAATGATTCCTATTTATCTTTACTGGATGCAAAATACGTGATGTCACATTATTGTTTACCAAAATTGATTGTTATTGGGTGTCAAGTCAATAAATGTTAACCCAGCCACATCATTACGTCTGATTAACGTAGAAGCCACCTTTCCAATTGCATCCCTGTAGAATTTTCCTGATGCATCTCAGTAGAGGGGTTCAGAGGAGATTTATGAGGATTTTACCAGGACTAGAGCAATATGATTATGTGTGGAGGTTGGCTTGGCTTGGAGTATTTACTTTGGATCAAAGAAAGTTAGGGTGAGATTTAATCCACGTAAATGTAGTCTAAAGGGCCTAGAGAGTTTGAACAGGAAGGACTTATCTCCCTTACAACAGAATAACCAGAGGCTTAAATGTAAGGTCATCGGAAGACGGATAAGGGAGATTTGAGGAAAATGTTTTTACCCCAAAGAATGATGAACCTTCTGCTTGAAAGGGTGTTGGAGGTAAAAATCCATGTTACATGTAGAAAGTGTCCATGTGATTATCAACTGCAGGGCTATGGATCAAAAATATGGAAGTGGGATTAGCCTAAACAGTTCATTTTTAGCTGACATGATAAAGTGGAACAAGTGGCTGTAAATCTCTATAATCCTATAAACCACAATCATTATTCATCTTGTGAGATGACAACATGGAGCAGCTTATTTTTTTTTGTTTGGATAGCATATAAAATTGGAGTGGTACTAAAGAGTCAAAACATCTTCTGCTCATTCAGAAGGACAGCTCAAGGGTACCTCCCCATGGGTAAGTATGTGCATCCTTCCTAAGTTCTGCCAGTAAGCCATTGTTTCTGCAAGCTGCAAACAGGATAGATCTTCTTTCTTTTGGCAACTAGCATCCACCTTCCTTTCTCTTATATTTATGTTCCCTGCAGACAGATCAAAGATGAGCAGAACATCACATCCATGATGTAGTAATTTATTATATTATAACAAAATATATTTTATTTCACTGCCTGTCTTAAATCACAAATCTGCAATTTCTCAGGGCCTTATCGCAAGTAAACGCCTACGTCAGACTATTTGGGTAACATATTTATTAGAGAAAGTGAGGTAAAAAGATACCAACTTCATTTCCTTGGGAGATCTTCCCTCCACAGCCTCCAACTTCACAGCTCTCCAGTCCTATAGATCCCCCTTCTTGCTCCTCCCCAAGATCCACATGTAGGATTGTCCCATTGGACCTATTTCTTCCTACCTTGACATTATTCTGTCACCCTTGTCCAGTTCCTTCCCACATCCATGACACCTCTTATACCCTCTGCCAGTTTGACAGTTTCCAATGCCTTAGTCCTAACTAGCTCATCTTTACCATGGAGGTCAATCATTCTTGACTTCTATCCCATGCCAGGATGGTCTAAAGGCCCTTCACTTCTTCTATGAACAAAGGCCCAACCAGTCTCCCTCCGCCACCACCCTTATTCACCTGGCAGAACTCATTCTTACATTAAACAACTTCCTTGACTCTTCTCTCTTCCTCCATATCAAAGATGTGGTTGTGGGAACTCATATGCACCAAGGCTATACCAGTTTCTTTATGGAACACTGGTCCTTCCAATCCTAGTCAGGCATAGTCCTCACCTCTCTGTCTAGATGAGTGGAAATTGATTTTGCTGCAATCTAGACAGATCAGCTATGATTGATTAGCATTCATTTCCATTTTGGACAGTACTAAAACCAATTGTGTTGCCACAATTGTCACAGATATTCCCTCTTTTCTCTCCACCTCTCCCTTTCTCTACAATTTAAAACATGTTTTTTCTCACTTTCCTGGATAAGGATCATCGCCTTGAAACATTAAGCCTGCTTCTTTATCCACAGATACTGCCTGACTTACTGAGTATCCCCAGCACTTTCTGGTTTTAAGACACACAGCACATTGGAACCACACTGTAATCAACAACTAAAATGTTTCAAAACCTGGTGTAAAGTTGCACAAGTGTACATTGCTCAACCTAGATTCCCCAAAGCTTTTATCCCCTTCCAAAAATACCCAGAATATCACCTTAAACACAAACTTTTGTGATGAATAATTAAAAGTGTTGTGCCAGGGTCAATGTTTAATGAATCCAAGGAAAATGGGTTCATGCAGAAGATTCAAAAGCCTGAAAGCACATACCACCAGGCTCAAGGACACCTCCTCTCCTACTGTTATAAGACTATTGAACAGTCCCCTAGTACAATAAGATGGACTCTTGACCTCACAATCTACCTTGTCATGGCCTTGCACCTTACTGTCTCCCTGCACTGCACTTTCTCTGTAACTGTAACATGCTGCATTCTGTTCTTGCTTTCCCTTGTACTACCTCAATGCACTGTTGTAACGAAATGATCTGTATGGATGACATGCAAAACAAAGTTTTTCACAGTACCTTTGTACATGTGACAATAATAAACCAATTTACCGATTTATAGATTGGTGAATCAGAAATTTGAGTTAGTTGTTTAAAAATTCACAAATTTTAACTGTAATTATCTCAATTGAATCTGACAAATAGTGATAACAATTATCAAACAGCTGAGAAAGGATGTATGACATTTCAGCAACTGAATGGTGTCTTACCCACTTCATTGCCGTGCACTAATAGTATGATTGCATCTGGTGACTATGTTGCAGTAAGCCAGAGTGGAGATAATCGGGTAATTCCCACCATTCACTCTTGCCAAATCACTACAGTTTAGCAACACTATGACCACTTCGATCAGTTTGCACTCAAATGGACTTTGGTTTTTGTTCCAATTGTGTTCTTTTTTGTAAAAATTGTGTATAATTTATGATTAATTAATGCTTTCTTGAGAATGCTGCTTATATGATGTTCTGTGCCAGTGATGCTGCTGCAAGTTTTACATTGCACCTGTTCATACATGTATTTGTGCATATGATAATAAACTCAACTTTGACTTTGACTTTGCTGACCACACCACTGCAAGTGATGGGAATTAATTCTATCCACATAATTTATGAGTAACTTATCATAACAGTGACAATCAGTGTGTGCAAACATCAAGGAAAGAGCACTTACAGTTCAGCAGCTTTTCTCCGTGTGCTTGAGTATGTGAAGCCATTTTGTTTTGTGTCATCCTCCAACCACCAGAAGCAATTGAATAACAGCATCACAACTCAATTTCTCTAATGTCATCTACAGGGTATTACAAAAGTATCCTCCACTCAGTGCATTTCCAGAGAATTTACTTTGCTTTAACTAAAGAAGTTGCTGCAGTCGTTCTTCTGTTCATTACACAGATGCTGTTTCCTGAGTAAATTGACCTTCTTTACTTTACAGAAGACTGCTAGTGTGAACCTTCTGCCACAGTTCACTGGCTGAGGCTGTTTCAGCAAGAGAATTAAACAATGATACAAAATTTGAAATGTCATTTGCTACAAAGGGGTAACAGAGAATATAAAGACAGTGCAGAGGAATGATTGAGAACACATAAGAGCATAAGAAATAGAAGCAGGAGTGGGTCATTCCACCCCTCATGCCTGTTCAGCCATTTTATAAGATTATGGCTAATCTTTTACCTCACCCCCACTTTACTGCACTAATCACAAATCCCTTGGCTTTCTTAATATCTAAATTCAATCAACCTCTTGTCTTGAATATCGTCAGCTACAGAGCCTCCAAGTCCCCTTGGGTAGAGAATTCCAAAGATTCACTAGCCTATGGGTGAAGAAATTTCTTCTCATCTCTATCATGAATCATTTACCCCTTATTTTGAGACTTGTTCTAGACTATCCAATTAAGGAAGACATCTATCCTGTCAAAGCCCATGAGAATATTTCATGTTACAGTAAGATTACCCCTCACTCTTCTAAACCCCAGAGAGAATAACCACAGTCTGCTTAATATCTTCCCACACAACAAACCCTCCATCCCAGGAATCAATCTGGTGAACCTTCACTGCACTCCCTCTGTCACAAGTATATCCTTCCTTAGGTAGGGGGACCACATCTGTGCATAATATTCCAGATGTAGTCTCACCAGAGCCCTATATAATTGGAGCAAGACGTCTCTACTTTTTAACTCAAATCCTCTTGCAATAAAAGCCAACATACCACTTACCTTCCTAATTGCTTGCTGTACCTGTATGTTAAATTTCGATGATTCATGTACAAGGGCAGCCAGATCTCTATGAACACCAACAGATTTCAATCTCCTGCCATTTAAAAAAATGCTCTATTTTCAGTTTTTTTATACCCCAGTGGACATGTTTCCATATTATATTCCATCTGCTATGTTCTTGTACATTTTAATAACCTGTCAATAACCCTTTGAAGTCTCTCTGCAACCTCTTTACAGTCCTCACTGTCACGTAGCATTCTACCCATTGGCAAACCTGGATATATTACAAGTGATCCCCTCATCCAAATCATTGATCAACTGGGCCCCCAACGCTAAACCCTGCCTCACCCCACTGCTCACAGCCTCCCAACCCAAAAATGACCCACTTATTCTTACTCCCAATTTACTATCCATGAACCATTTCTCTATCTATGCCAGAACGTTATCTCCAGTAACATGTGCTCTAGTTTTGTTTAATAATGTTTCCTAAGCACCTTATGGAAGCCCTTATTAAAATCCAAATATATAACATCCACTGGGTTCGCTCTTACAAATTCTGTTGCTTACAGTCTTAAAAAACTCTAACAGATTTGCCAAGCATGGTTTCCTTTTCATATATCCATTTTGAGTTTGCCAGTCCAATTATTATATTCCAATTGCTCTGCTACCATCTCCTTAATAATAGATTCCAATATTTTCCCTACTACTCATGTAAGGCCAACTAGTCTACAGTTTTCTGTTTTTTTATCTTCTTCTGAAGTAGTGGGATTACAGTTTCTGCCTTCCAATCTGTGGGAAACGTGCTAAAACCTGCGGAATTTTGGAGAGATGACAACAAATGCATCCGATACCTCCATAACTACCACCTGAGATGCAGGTCATCAAGTCCTGGGGACTTATCACCTTTCAATCCCCTTAAGTTCTAATTCTTTACCAATACTCATTTCTTTGAGCTCTTCATTCACCCTAAGGGGAAATGCAGCTAACAGCAGAAGAAAAAAATTAATAAGGGGTGAAGATGTGTGGAAGGCTTGTTACTTTGAACAAGTGAGATAAACAAGATTAAAATTAAGATTTGAGATAGTATTGCAATTTTAAAGTTGCACTCCAATCCCAGCTTTCAATAAAAAAACAATAGCTACTACAGGTTCATTCTCATATAATGGAATCTCCTGGATTTGTCTTCAATTTACTGATATTTGGCCCATTGAGTCTTTGCTGACTTTCTGATGAAAAATCCATATAGTCTCACTCACAGTTCTCTCCCCATTTTACTGTAATTTGTTTCTGCAAGTACTTATCAACTATATGTGCAGTGGAGTTTTGGATGAGATAAAATCTGTAATAGAGTTACCATGATACCCTCTGTGAATAAGGCTAACAATTATTAGTGGGTTTACCCTACTGTGGAATGATGCCTCCAGAGCACGACTGACACTGGTCAATTTAATTATGCAAAGGGCCCTGATAGATGGCTTTCATTTCAATTGGGTGGGATGGAGTCTCGAACCCTATTCAACTTCCATGGTAAAACTTGAAAAGGAACTCTCAATAATACCACAACAAAATTAGAAAGGAGGGGAAGTAGAAATTAAAGTTGAATATGTTATGAAGCATAAAGTATGCTGATTAGTACATTTGATCATTTAAGATGGCATTCAGGAAATTAGCTTCAGTTTTGTGTTTTATCCCATTACACAGCCTCAAGCAAAACCCAGCCAAGGTCTATCCATAGGTTATTCTCCATCTGAACTTCTTAACTACTCAGTTAGTGTCTGCTTTTCATCACAGTAAACCTCCAAATTATGTTTTCCTCAAACTAGGTTAAAGCTTGAGATCACATCACTTGGAAGATGGAGCTTTCTCTTCATTATCCAATATGCTGAGAAAACAAATTCCTTAACAACAGTGCCAAAATGTATATATTAATCATTCCTTAATCTAATCAGTTAATTGGACTGTCCTCTGGAAGTTCCTTTAAAGATCACAAATTCTCCAAGTCTGGCTGAACTGGGTGAACTACTTTGGTCTAAGACACACTAGACATCAAGGGGGTAGATTTTCTGCTAAGCTCAGCTAAACTAATGTGACAGAACACCCAGCTTCACATGCACGTAACATTCAATTCAAGTCAAGTTTGGAACACTTTAATAAAGTGGTAAAGTGGTGCTAGAAGCCTGCCTTGACCACAAAATCTGTCCCCCATCCAGCTCTCAGATTTCATTCTCCCCTCCCCTCTCTCCCCTACCATCACCAAGCACGTCACGAAAATAACATTTGTCACCGGGTCTGTCTTCTATTGGTTGTGACCATTTGTGGAGCTCATGGGGGCTCTTAAAGTGGTTATTAGGCCCGAAAGCACTAATAGGCATCTTTTAAACATTTTTAAATATTAAAAACGTTCTAATTACTAACTATTGTGTACAAATACAACTAAAGCATAGTCCTGCATAGTTTTCAAAATCAGTTAAATAAAATCTGGTGGTAGACAAGACACTGGTTAAAAATCCTTTCTTTTATGCTGCCCATTTTTATGTGTAATGAAAAGACTGCACTAGGGTTATCCCTGATAAATATATGATGGAATATACATACTGTATATATAGCAACAAAGATTATGAAGTGTTGTCCATTTATGCTGCTTCATAGACATTTATACTTATGGATCATAAAACCAATTTGAAAAGCTCTAACATTGAATCATAGAATTGTTACAACAAAGGAGGAAGCGACTGAAGTCTACGTTAGCCCCAAGTTGAGCACCGCATCAGTCCCATTCCCTTGCTCTTTTTCCCATAGCCCTGCAAATTATTCCCTATCAACTGCTGATCCAATTCCCTCTGGATTGACTCTGTTTCCACCACAACTACAGACAGAGGTCAAGATCCTAACTGCTCTGTGCTTTAAGATAAGGTAAGATAATATATCTTTATTAGTCACATGTATATCAAAACACAGAGTGAAATAATCTTTTGCGTAGAGTGTTCTGGGGGCAGCCCGCAAGTGTCGCTACGCTTCCAGCGCCAACATGGCATGCCCACAACTTCCTAACCCATACGTCTTTGGAATGTGGGAGGAAACTGGAGAACCCGGAGGAAACCCACACAGTCACGGCAAAAACGTACAAACTCCCTTACAGACAGTGGCCGGAATTGAATCTGGGTTGCTGGCGCTGTAAAGCGTTACGCTAACCTCTACACTACCATGCCTACCCTGGTATTCACAACCCCTTGGAAATATATCACCTATCCTTCATCATTGCTTGGTCTAAATACTTGAGCTCACTAACCAATAGCGCTGTCAAGTATCTCCATCAGAAGGACTGCACCAGTTCAAGAAGGTGGCTCATCACCATCTTTTCAGGGACTGCTGGGGATGGGCAATGCTTGCTAGCATTGCCGGTGATGTCCAAATCCTGGAAATGAATTAAAATGTGATAATAATTTGCTCAACACTTGAAATCTGTGCCCTTTGGTACTTGAACATCATTAATGGGAACCTATGAACTTCTACCATTGATCACTGAAGCTACTTTTCTCGGAGTTTCTCCACTCTAACCTTATAGCTAAAACCCCTCACCACTGGCACTGTACCAGTGAGTCTCTCCTGGACCCTCTCTAAGACCTTCCCAATCTTCCAGTGACCAGAACTGAATGTAATACTCAGTTAGTGGCCTGGCCATGTGTTTTATACAGGCTCATTATAATTTTCCTGCTTTTGCACTCTATTTCTCCACTTGTAAATCTATTTATAGTGCACTTCTGTATGTGATTTTCACTAGGGCCCATTCCTCTGCTGTATCTCTCAAAGCTCATGAGGTAAAAAGATAGACAGCGCATGGGAAACTGAACTCCAGGGGGAAAAGTAGGAGAAAATGTTCGGCTCTGCCCAGTGACGTTGGCTTAACTGATGAGAACCTAAGGTCAAAAGTGAGCAAATGTCACTAGGCTCATTGGCGTTCATTCCTCCATCAGCTTATCTCTTCAGCTCTAACATGCAACTGCATTCAGACCATATCTTCTGGGCTTACTTTCCTCTAACATCTGCAAGCATTTCCTCTGACCCCTCACTTAAGATAAATCTATTTTCACTGTACCATCAAATAATAATGGCTCACGTGTCAGCAAATTGGTGATGACTCGGCCTTGCTGAGGTTTCGATGTGACTGGAGACTCAAAGCACATTGAAATTGTCTACCCTTATCCTTCAACCCCAAAACAGACAATTCTAAGTCTTTATCTGAAAAAATTCTTGCTCGCACGATGACTCACTTGTTTGTTTTTTTTGAGCCTTTGCACCGGACAATGTCATAGGTTGAATCTATAATGAATGACAGAGATGCTACTGACGATATCATAAGGGGAAAAGATCAATGAGATCAGGGGCAACAGTACAAAATCTGGATAAATGTTGTTAAATGTGCATTCAGGATCTGAAATACTATACCTTGTAATAAGGCATCCATTGTCAGGGTATATAGAGAGTTCACTGTTAGTAATTTAAATTGGTGATTAACTTTAAACATATGTTCAGTGTCCGTTCACTTAAGCTGGGTTCTTTTCCTGCTCTCACTCCAACTTTCTGAGTAACGTTACCCCTGTACCGGACATTTTCCACTGCCACTCAAAATCAACATTTGCTCAGCAAAGATTTGTGGGGGGGATAGAGGGAGGTGAGGGAGTGGGGGAGGGGGTTATATTTTCTATTGCAGCAAGGATTTAGTTTCCTATATGCCAGAGCTGCAGACATTCTGAAACAGCCTTTTGTCTTTATGGCTCAGTGACAGGTTTGTCTTGTAAACTGTTCCATAAGGGTTACATCAAATTAAATTGCCGAGTAGGACAATATTAAATGTATACTCTCGGGGTATTGGAGGTGTTCTTCACTGTTTTACTACAGCCGAAGTATTTTTTTTGTTTAAAAGCTGGGTTGCCATAGTAATGTGTTTTGGAAGACATCTTACCATACTACTTAAAACAGGGAAGTGTACTTTAATGTTTGAGTAACGGAAGGATAACTCCTCTAGAGTTTATTTCAGTCACACTTACAACAAACAAAAAGAGCAGTATTTTAGACCTTGTGGCCTTGCCTTAAAGCGCTTTCCATAATTTGAACTTTTCCCACAGATGTTAGTCCGATTGCATTTTGAAAGGAGTTTGGATGTCAGTGTGATGCTGGCTGCTCCAGTCTAAAATTGTTGTAAGCATTGTAGGTAAGTAGTTTTTGTTTTTAAAAAAATGTAGGGGTTCTATGGAGAAAGGCCAATGTTCAGGGCCAATTGCATACAAATCAGTTAAAATTGGTGTTAAAACCCCATGAACTATTTACTTTAAGTCTCTAAATGGATGATAACTGAAGATTTGTTAATGTTATGTAATGGAATAACATTACTTGTGAAAGTGTTGACTTGAACATTCTGTATTTATGTATATTAGACTTTTTAATGAATAAAGTATATTTTGAAATTAAAACAAATGTCACTCATCCCAAAGTGTTCCTGTACAGATCCACAAACTCCACAGTCCTGATGCAGAGTCTTGACCCAAAACGTCGATTATCCCTCTGCCTCCATAGATGCTGCTTGACCCATTGAGTTCCTCCAACAATTTGTTTTTTGTTCCAGATTACAACACCTGAGTCTCCCATCTCACACTGATCCTAGGCATGGAATCCACCAACTGATTCCAGTACAAATATTGACTGGTTTATTTCACCTATCGCTTGCGATATTTATAATACTGAAGAAATTTGATCTGGTTATCAGGCTGGGATCAAGGATGACTTACTTCCACTCTGGTTTTGTGAGTTCTGAGATGGCTATTGAGGCAAATGTGGAACCATAGACTGTTCCAAACATGGGGCAGGAGGTGACCAACAGATTGGGTAGGTAGGTACTTTGTGAAGTGGTCTGCTCCTCCACCACTTACATAGAGCTTCTAATGAATGTCCTTGATGTTCTCAATACCATCCCAAAATGTTCCTTCTCCACCTTGAGATTCCTAGGAGTTAATGGGGATGTCACATTTCTTCAATCAGACTTTGAACATACCCTTGAATCTTTTCTTATGCCCGCCTAGTAATTTCTTCCCATGATGAATGTTTCAAACCTATTTCCATTGGAGCAATACAGAACCATGGAAGGCATAAGATCAATCCTAATGTGTGCTGAGTAAACATATCACAATCTGTACACCAGAAAGTTCACAGTTATTCACAAAGGTTGAACAAACTTGGGTTGTTCTCCCTAGGGCGTTGGAGGCTGAGGGGAGACCTGATAGAGGTTTTCAAAATTATGAGAGGCATAGACAGGGTAGACAGTTAGAATCTTTTCCCCAGGCTAGAAATGTCAAGCTTTTAAGGTTAGAGGGTTAGAGGGGGGAAGTTTAAAGGCAACATGAGGGGCAAGTATTTTACGCAGAGAGTGGTAGGTACCTGCAATAGGTTACCAGGGTAGTAGTGGAAGCAGTTTAGTGGAATTTTAAAGGCTTTTAGATAGACACATGAATATGGATGATACACAGGAGGAGGACATTTAGTATAAATTGGCATCAAGGCCAGCACAACATCGTGGGCTGAATGGCCTGTCCACTGCTGTACTGTTCTATGTTCTATTGCTTCTAGGATCCATAAGCTGGAATAGGGGGGGGGCAGTGAGTGAGGGGGTGAGGTAAGAACATGGAGGTAAAGATGGGTCAAGTTCACAGGAGTAATTGTAGTCTAGTGGCATGACATATGTTCCATTGGAGTTACTAGATTACAATTAGCGAGAATTATATACACCTAGATGGATGGATGGATTGATTGATAGGTGACTAGACTGGTACATAACTTGTTTGCCTCTCTCTCCTCCTTTAAGGTGCTCCTTGATATCTGTCTCTTTGACCAAACCTTTGGTCATCTGCCTTAATATTCTTTGCAATGAAAGATCATCAACCTGAACATTAACTCTACTTCCCCCTTCACAGAAGCTGCCTGACCTGCTGAGAACTTCCACCATTCTCTGTTTTTATTTTGGATTCCTAGCATCTGAAGTACTTTGTTTTTGATTTCCTTACATGGTTCCCTGTCGTTTTTTGTTTCTTGACCCTCCTGTGTAATGCCTTGGTAGGTTTTGCCATGTTGAACATGCCAAGCAAATGTATGTTGTCATTACTGAGACCCTCTGGTTTATCTTGAGCAACTAGACAGTGAAGTGAGGAAAGAGCTTGACGTGAACTTATGACAATTAATTAAGGTCTGAGCTAGACCATGCCTGGAGTCCTGTATACAATTTTGGTCTTATTTCTGGAGGAGGACAATACACGTTACAGAAGGACTGCAGCAAACATTCACCACCTTGGTTCCTTGGATAGCACAGCTGTCATATAAGGACAGACTGAGTAGGCTAGACCTGCGTTCCTTTTAGTTTGGAAGAATGAGAGGCGACCTCATTGGAATATGAAAAAATCTTAAGGGCCCCATAGGGTTGCTGCGGGAAGGATATTTTCCCTGGCAAAAGAGTCTAAAACCAGAGGTCACAGTCTCAAAATAAGGGGTTAGCCATAGAGGGCTGAGAGCAGGAGAAATTTCTTCACACAGTGGAGGGTGAGATTTTGGCATTCTCTTCTCTAGAAGGCTGTGGAGACTGTTGTTGAGCTCAAACAAATAGAAATTGAAAATTGTCTGGATATTAAGAGACTTCAGAGATATGGGAATAGTGCAGAAAAATGCTGATGATTAGGAGGATGAGGGATGGTGGGACAGGCTTGAGTGGCCAAAATGCTACTCCTGTTCCTGTTTGCTTTCATTTTTATAATCTTATACTCTATATTCATATGAACTCCTGTCACCACTGCTTTCAATCAAAATCAAATCCATGTTATCACTTTTCTGCAAGCAGTACTTTAAAATTCAGTGTAACAGAATATACGGGCAGAACGTTCCCCCTCAGTTTGATCATCAGGTGTTATACAATGTCATGCTTCAAAGGCATTTGAATTCCCAGGAAGATCTTGGACATAACTCAGCAGTGTTCATTTTCCCACTTATGACTGGATGCTGGAAGCAATCTTGCTTTTTATATAGCCACCTTTGAACTGAAGGAGTCATCAACAGGACCTGTTAAGGGTGCCCCATTTGGATGAATTGACCTCTATGATCGGTATGCAAGACAAGCTTTTCACTGTACCTCAGTACAAGTGACAATAATAAACCAATACCAATACCAATTCCTCATCAAAATAGGCCTTAATGGCACCACATGATCACTGGGCTTTAGTCCAAATTCAGGTGAGACTGATGGCAATCCCTGATGGCTTATTTAATGATTCGCCAGATCTACATGATGTTGGCAAAGTGGACATCCCCAATTGCCCTTTAACATGTATTGGTATTGGTTTATTATTGTCACTTGTACCGAGGTACAGTGAAAAACTTGTCTTGCATACCGATCATACAGGTCAATTCATTACACAGTGCAGTTACATTGAGTTACTACAGAGTGCATTGAGGTAGTACAGGTAAAAACAATAACAGTCCAGAGTAGAGTGTCACAGCTACAGGGAAAGTGCTGTGCAATAAGATGCAAGGTCACAACAAGGTAGGTGAGGTCAGAGTCCATCTCATCGTATAAGGGAACCGTTTAATAGTCTTATCACAGTGGGGTAGAAGCTGTCCTTAAGCCTGGTGGTACGTGCCCTCAGGCTCCTGTATCTTCTACCTGATGGAAGAGGAGAGGAGGGAGAATGACCCGGGTGGGCAGGGTCTCTGATTATGCCGGCTGCTTCACCAAGGCGGCGAGAAGTAAAGACAGAGTCCAAGGAGGGGAGGCTGGTTTCTATGACGCACTGGGCTGTGTCCACAACTCCCTGCAGTTTCTTGCGGTCCTGGGCAGAGCAATTGCCGTACCAAGCCGTGATACATCCAGATAGGATGCTTTCTACGGTGCCTCGATAAAACTCGATGTGACTCACAAGGCTACCAGGAACGTCCCTACCATTACCCGACCTTAGAATCCGAACTGAAACTACGTGGATGTTGCTCCTGTTGGTTGCAAGTCGCCAGTACATGTTCTTCCAAAACTCCGTCCCAACTGACAATGTCACTTGGACACCCCACAGACTCAGTGTATGCAAGGGCATGATAGCACTGTGTTTAAGATACTGGATTAGCTATCCAGAATCCTGGAAGATATGAGTCCAAATCCCACATTCAGTCAGTTAAATGAATTCTGGAATTAAATAGTTTCAGTGTAAGAGAAAATTTCTTTATCAGTCACATGTACATTGAAACACACAGTGAAATGCATCTTTTACGTAGTGTGTTCTGGGGGCAGCCCGCAAGTGTCGCCACGCTCCCAGCGCTAACATAGCACGCCCACAACTCCTAACCCGTACGTCTTTGGAATGTGGGAGGAAACTGGAGCACCCGGAGGAAACCCACGCAGACACAGGGAAAACTTACAAACTCCTTACAGACGGCAGCCAGAATCGAACCTGGGTCGCTGGCGCTGTAATAGCATTATGCTAACCACTATGCTACCGTGCTGAGTAGCAATGAAACCATTAGATTATTGTAAAAAATGCATGCAGTTCACTAATACGCTTTAAAGGAAGGGAATCTGCAGTCCTTATCTGGTCTGGCCTGTTGTGATTCCAGGCTTTTATATGTCCTCTGAAATGGCCTAGCAAGTCCCTCAGTTCAAGGGCAATTAAGAATGGGCAATGAATTCTGACCTTTGCCTCATCCTACTAAAATAGTTGCTGGTTTTGCAATTAGATCAGTCTTCTTCAATACCTAGGTTGGGGTTAAGTTAGGTCAGACAAATCTTTGTTCAACATTTAACCAATACTATTCTTCATCAGGATTCTATTCATCAACAATGACTTCAAAATGAATGTCTTTCTTTCTTCACTGCAATTATCCCTCACCTCACACAACAAAACAAACAGAAGGAATGGTCTTTCAAAATAGTGGGTGTTCCACATTGTAAAGTTCTCGCTATTGAATAGATCTTGCCAGTACAGTCAAAACTTGTCAGGATATTGTCTCTTTCAATCTATGAAGAAAATAAACCAATTATTTTTGAGTGTTCTTCAAAGGTAGCCCTTGATTTCAGAGGCAACTTAATAGAACAACTTTCTTTTCTAAGATATTCCAAAAGAAATGCCCTCCCTCTCCTCCCTCTCTCTCTCTCTTTCTCCCTCCCTCAAAAAACAATCTCCATGAAGACTTTCTCTCTGTGCTTGATGTTCATGACCAAAGGATGGTCTCCAGCTCGGAGAAACCTCAATGGAACACAACCGTACAAATTACACTGGTAACACCTAATACATCCTCCCACCGGAAAAGTCCCACTTCCAGGGAATGCGCTAAAGAGGACAATCCAAGAGAGCGCAGTTGTCAGCTGGTGGAGTCATGCAGTATCTGCCTGCCCATGACATACAACAGTGTAAGGAGCTGGGCTGGCAACGCTGCTTAGTGTGCAGTTCCAGTTTCCGTGTCTGATGATGTATGGTGTGCAAAGAGCGAGAGTTATATAACACCGCAGTACACACTGGAGAACAGATGGCTGGGAGTATGTTACTTATAAATACACTCCGGGGAATCCCAAGGACATCATAAACCACACCGGTGACGCCTGAGTGATTTATGAACTTCATTTGAACCTTTCAAATGTGTTACACACTCAAACAAATTCAACTTCCAATCCTCTAACTCTGAGCACCCCCCATTCCCGTGTCTCCCACACATCCCTCAAAGCAGAGGTTTTTGGGGTGCAGGTGGCTTCCTCTTGTTTGAGATGTTGCCATTAGGAGTTTGGATCATTGTAAATGAGAAGAGTTTCTGGACACATCCAACTCATGGCTGGCCTCATCGGTGCTGACTTCTGTCGTGGCCTCACTGATGGGAAATCCACCTTCCTGATGTGAAGAAAAGGGAAAATAAAATGCACGTCTTTCTCGTGTAACAGGAAGACAATGTTTTCTCTGGAAAATAATACAGTCTCTGTCACTAATTTATAACACTCCTGTATACATTACACTGATTCAATATATACACTGAACTAAATAGGTCCTTGTAAACATTGGTGTGTGGTCTGCAAATGAGAAACAGAAATCCTGTCCTGTCACAATGCTGTCACCCTTGGTACTGATGTTGTACCATCTAAAATCCATGTAATCCTCCAAGATGTGTGTGTTATTCAGAGATGTATCATCCATCAGCTGCTGAATCTCTTAGCCATTCTTTAGTTTTGTAAGGCTCATCTTCCCCGACACTCTTGTGGATGATTTCCCATCATCTGTGCTATCTCACTCACTTTAGCCAAGTCTCTCTCAGCTCTAAGCTCACTCACCGACACTGTCTTCCCATCCAGCAATGCCTCATGCTTAAACTTCTCATTTGTATGCTCGAATCCCTGCTTGGCCCCAGTTCCATCCTGTCTCTGTAACCAACTCCAGGCCTACATGCCTCAGAGAACTCTGTCTTCCTTCATTTCTAGTTCCTTATGATTCCCTGAATTCCTTCACCTCTCCATCATTGGTAATTCCTTCCTCTGTCAATGGGGAGGAATTAGTCCTCAATTATTTGTCTTAAATGCTGGAGAGGGAGCGAGATTGAGAGAGAGAGAAAGAGAGAAAGAGTGTGTGTGGGTGTGTGTCTGTGTGGGTGTGTGTCCGTGTGTGTGGATGTGGGTGTGTAGTGTGTGTATGTATAGTGTGTGCATGTAGTGTGTTTGTAGTGTGTGTGTAGTGTATGTGTGTGCATGTGTAGTGTGTGTGTCTGTGGGTGGGTGTGTAGTGTGTGTGTGTGTCTGTATGTGTAGTGTGTGTGTGTGTGTGTCTGTATGTGTAGTGTATGTGTGTGCATGTGTAGTGTGGGTATGTGGGTGTGTAGTGTGTGTGTGTGTCTGTCTGTATGTGTAGTGTGTGTGTGTGTGTGTGTGGACAATGGACGCCTGCAATAAAGGATGTTCTGCTGTTACCTTAGACCAGATAATACTTGCGGTAATGCCAAAGCAATCCACAGACACTCGAATCACTAATAAAGAAGCTAAATTGTCAGAGTTTACATGGTATGTGAACCTCCCCACCACTCTGCCAAAAAAATCCATCCCTCGATTACTTTATCCAGTTCTGGTCATCTATATATGAAGGGGACCTTCAAAGGAATAGAAGCTATGACTCACAGGACAACTGAGATCAACATAAGTGCTGTAGTCACCTCCTGATATTCAGTCCCAGAATCTAATTTTGAGAAATTACATCTGGCATTCAATATACTTGAACCTCATTTCATACTTGTAAATAAAGACAAATATCTTCCCACTTTCCCCAAAAGCTCTGTGGTTCCTTCTTGGCACCTCTCTGCTTCCCTATGTGTCTTTCCTTATTTAAGGCACTCCTTAAAACACACCCCTATCCAAACCTCGGTCATCTGTTCTGTACCTCCTTTGGCACTGCGTCGTGTTTGTCTAATTCTGCGCCTGTTGAACACCTTCTGCTACATTAATGCAAGTTGCTTTGTGGAGCTAAACCCATGAATTTAAATTGCCTTTCCGCCCCGCCTAAAGAACCCAGCAATGAATCAGAAAACAAGAGAAAATATTTTGTTTTAAATGTCAATGAATTGAATGACAAGACTTAAGAATTTGTGCAAGGCTGATTTACAAGCATTCTTTGGGTCAAGATGGTCCCTGTGAATTTAATCCCCGTTTATTGAGATAGATTAGCAGAAAGGCCAAAAGTTAGCTCGGATTACACAGCGCTAAGGACTAAAGCTTCCTCTGTGCTCATAGCGGTCTCACGCAAAACATAAATTAATATTAAAATTACTTCATTAAAGCAACACACTAGTGTTCTAAATGTGCACTGGAGTGTGGTGAAATGGGATTTTAATTTTTACTTTATTGAGTTATAATGCCTCGTTCAAATGAATTAACTACTATTTCATTACTCCCTCCAGCATTGTAATGTTAATGTACTGATGTCAAGGACTGCTCATGAGTAAATCTGTGATTTTTGCTGCTTGATTTCAGTCACGGAACATTATGCTTTACAGTGTCTGGATTCTGCTCATTGGAAATTCACAGTAACAAAGGAATTCCCACATTAACATCAATAAAAATTCACAGCCTGGAGAGTGAATTGAGAGAATTGGGCACAGAAGATGGAACCCTGCACCAGATGGGGAGGTCCGTGGCCCACCCAAAATTAAGCTTTATTTACATTGAGCTAACAATGCATGAAAACCTGATGACCTCCAAGCAATTCACTAGTCAAGCAACTTGTACTTCAGCTGCTGTTTCCCTGCTCACTTTGGAGTTCAAGTCATGGTTGGAGTCCAACACCACCAGATTGTTATGTTCAGAGAAGGACGCCAACATCTCCAAACAGGTGCCCTTTCTGGCTGCTCAGAAAAGATAGTCAAGGTTCCAGCGATGAAATCATCAAGGAAATCACTAAAGTAGACAGAGTTAAGCTTTTCCATCTGTTCAACAGAGAAGCCCAGGTTATTTCAATTTTTACTCCAAGGATGAGCAGCTTCAAATTCCTGGGTGTCAACATCTCGGAGGATCTATCCTGGGCCCAGCACACAGATGCAACCACGAAGAAGGTGAGCTAGCATCTCTACTTTCTTGGAAGTTTAAGAAGATTTAGCATGTCATTTAAAACTCTGACAAACTCTACAGATGTTCAGTGGAAAACATTCTGACTGGCTGCATCATGGCCTGGTGTGGAAATTCCAACGCACAGGAATGCAAGAGGCAACAGAGAGTGGTGGACTCAGCCAGTTCCATCACAGGTATAGCTCTCCCCACCATCGAGGACATCTACAAGAGGTGATGCCTCAGGAAAGTAACATCCATCAGCAAGGACCCCCACCACCTGGGCCATGCCCTCTTTTAATCGCTGCCATCAGGCAGGAGGTACAGGAGTCTGAAGATCCACACCTCAAGGTTCAACTATAGCTTCTTCCCTACTGCCATCAGGTTTTTGAACCGAATTCCCTAATCCCTAATTCTACCTCAGCGTACATTTCCCTCAAATTGCACTAATGTCATGATGTTATTTTTCTTTATTGTGTCATGTAAATTATGTGTAATTTACGTTAATATAAGTTTATGTAATTTATGTTTGTAATGTACTGAGCTGTTGCTGCCAAACGCTTTCATAGCATTTACGCCCTGGGTATGAATGCCCCATGACAATAAACTTGAACTTAGAACCATAGAACCATAGAAAAACTACAGCACAGAAAACAGGCCATTCGGCCCTTCTAGTCTGTGCCGAACTTAACTGTGGAGATCGGCTTTGTAGGTCTTGGCCTCTGTCTCGTTGAAGGTCTCCTTCATGCTTGGGGTGACCAGAACTGAACAAAGTTATCAGAAAGGTAGATTTGCTTCTTCTTTGGCAGAGTGGAGGAAGAAAATGCTGGTGGGGACTTCTACGCGTCCTTTAAACTCTGACAACCCATAGACCTGTGGCGTTGCTGCAAGTACTGTAGTTCAGACTGGACAGAGCTAACAGCAGAACATCTACATATATACATAGTGTTCTCCTCAATGCCGAGATCGTGGTGTTTTTGGGAAGTTATCTGATGTTACTCTTTGGATCCTTGGCAGGCCCTATTTTGGTTAACCTTTGTAAGAGCTATGTCTACAGATTTGCACTCAGCAGAACCAAAATCAGCCTCCACATTTTTTATATGCTAATATTGGACAACATCCTTTACTGAAGGCAGCCATTCTCAAATGAATAGAGTCATAGAGAGATATAGCAAAGAAACAGACTCTTTGATCCACTGAGTCCATGCCAACCATTAAGCACCATTTACACTAATCCTACCTTAATATCCACATTCTCATCAACTGCCCCCAGATTCTACCATTAGCCTACACACCAGCAGAAATTTATGGTAGCCAATTAACCTGCAAACCCGCACATCTTTGGGATGTGGGAGGAAACTGGAGCACCCGGAGGAAACCCATGCAATCACGGGGAGAACGTGCAAACTCCATATAGACAGCACCCGAGGTCAGGATTGAACCGGGTCTCTGGTGTTGTGAGGCAGCAGCTTTACTAGCTGTGCCACTAGGCTGCCCATGGTACAACAATGTCTCAGAGACATATCACAGGGTACATTTAGTTCATAAAGGCTATGCAGACACATGTACGATATACTGCCCCCTCATTAAAACAGGAATAAACCCATGCAAACCAATAACAATCTGTATATATAAAATAATGCAAGCATTCTTAAGGTCATCTAAACACAACTTCACTCATTTTCTTAGCCTCATTCACAAAACTCTTTACTACAAGCTGTACCTAACATCTCTGATGTCAGGGACTTTTGGTCTGATATCTTCCTACATGACTTTTGTATAAACATAATTATCTCCATATCTTTGAACACGCTGTATTGCAGTACATAGCAGTATAAGCCTTAACACAAACATCCGACAATTCTAATTAATGACTATAATAAATACTATAAAAACGATGTATTTGACACACTTCTAAATAATCATGGACTCAAGGAAAACAGAGTCTGATTTGATTGGCTGCTGGCATTCTTTGCTTTCTTGCCTCTGTTTCCATGTCGTGTTCCTGGCTTTCCTTTTCTCTTTTGATTCCAAAACCAAAATTCCTTCTCCTGTTTCTTCTTTTTTACCTTTGCTGTGGATCTGTCCATTTGAGACAGGTCTCTTGGCTTGGGCTCTGTCTCCTACAGTTGTGCAGTGCTGGGCATACAGAACAATTGGGGGACCCATCATCCACTGGTGCCCCAGGTTTGATCTACCATTGCCCAGATTATGGGCAAATCTTGGCATGTTTTGTGTCCTTCAACCTGAATATATTGTCTACCTTGTTTGATCTTGCACTATATTGTCTACCTGCAATGCACTTCCTTGTAGCTGTGACACTTAACTCTGTATTCTACTATTGTTCTTACCCTGTACTACCTCAATGTACTGTGTAATGAATTGATCTGTACAAATGGTATGCAAGACAAGTTTTTCACTGTACCTCGGTACATGTGACAATAATGAACCAATACCAATACCAATACAACATAGATAACAGTGGCCAAACCTTGGTTAACTTGTTGCCCCAGGCATTTCATTCTCAAGTTCAATAAACATTACACCCTGAGATTCCAACTGGGAATTCTAATGTTTATGGCATTCTTGCAGATTTCCTTGAGGTCAGCCAACATCAATTTGTGTGGAAGATGCCCAACAATGAAAAGAAAAAATTGCAGCTGTTGGAAACCTGAAATAAAAACAGAAAATGCTCAAGATTCTCAGTAGATCAAGCAGTCTGTGGAGAGAGAAACAAAGTTAAAGTTTCTTTTTCCACAGAGGTTGTCTGATCTGCTGAGTATCTCCAGCATGTTCTGTTTCCATTTCTTAACAATCACCATGCTACCACTCTCTGAGTTATTTACTCTGTTACCTGCCTTCATTAATTTCTCTCTGGTTAGTAGAACATAGAACATAGAACATTACAGCACAGTATAGGCCCTTCGGCCCACAATGTTGTGTCGACATTTTACCCTGCTCTAAGATCTACCTAACCCTTCCCTCCCACATAGCCACCTAGTTCTCTATCATTCATGTGGGTATCTAAGAGTCTCTTAAATGTCCCTAATGTATCTGCCCCCACAACCTCTGCAGACAGTACATTCCACACACCCACCACCCTCTGTGTAAAAAACTTACCTCTGACATCCCCCTTATATCTTCCTCCAATCACCTTAAAATTATGTCCCCTCATGTTAGCCATTGTTGCCCTGGGAAAAAGTTTCTGACTGTCCACTCGATCTATGCCTCTTATCACCTTGTACACCTCTATCAAGTCACCTCTCATCCTCCTGTCCAAAGAGAAAAGCCCTAGCTCACTCAATCCATCCTCATAGCTCGGCTTGAAGCTTCTTCTCAAGCAGTTTCTTCTCCTTCTCTGTCTCTGTGGGGATTTCTCACTCCGAGGTATTGCCCTGCTCTTGTGCCACTCCACATTGCTGGAAAACCTCACCTGAAGCCTCCTTTTTGTTCAGCTGATGACTGTTCCAGTACGTTCTGAAGATCAGCTTCACTTGATGACTCAATTTAGCTTCCTTGAGCACATCACAGTGAAAGGTTTTATATTTTGAAAGACATTAAGATGTCAGGCATGTTTCCAGAAGTTTTTAAAATATGCTATCCACTGATTTAGATGCTACGTTTCAAATTCTCATGGTTTTCCCCTTCCTCAGGTAGTTTCACTGTAGCTGTCCACTCACTGGTTCCTACAGCTGGCTCACCAGAGTTGCAGAATGCATCCCAGGTCCGCAAACATCTGCCAGCTGGAAAATCCTTGGGACCTGTCGAGCCCATTTAACTAATAGTCTGCTCAGATGGGGACAGTGTAATCCAGAGTATGAGTGGCATCTGAATCCCTTCACTATCCCAACTATGATCCTTTCAAAAACATGGTCCCTCAATCTCAGGAGCTTGAGCTAATCCACTTCCAGTATCACAAGTGTGCACTATTCACCCTTAAGTACAATGGGTAACCAGACCCAATTACCCACGATATTACATCCCACCCACGATCCGGACAATCTCTCCCAAGTAAATGCGCAATACTATCTGATAGTGGAAGCTGATGGAAGTATTCCATTTACGCATACTCTTCCTTCTCAGAATGACTTACCTTGGTTTCTATACAGATATTGTCACTCCTTCAGTCAAGACAACAGCTTACATGTATCACCTTCAACACTTCTTCAGATGTGCAGCATTCCTATTAGAACATTAACCCCTCTTCATCCTTCCACTCCACTGTTTTTTTGGTAGCCCAGTGGATCGATTCCAAAGACCTCCCTCCCTGGTTCCAAGGAGTACAGGGACTACCTTCTCCATCAGCCGCTCGCTTCTTGAAGGACTAACACTTTGGTACAATGCACGCTATCCAACAGTGATCATAACTCTGTGCCATCTTGAATGGATGTTCTGATCCTGGGTGATTCCCTTAGGTTCCATGGCAAGGGCTCCCGTGTTTTCCCCCACATAACCTGCAACCTTTAGTGCTCATGTGACCTGCAACCTTACCGTTGGACCAATTGCAGCATCAACGTCACTAGACCTTGTTTGGGAAGATCACCCTGCCATTACTGTTTCTCTTTGATTTGTTTCCTGTCTGCACCTCACAACCATGCCCTCAGTCCCACTCCCTCATCTTCTCACTCACCACCTCCCTGCAATCCTGTACGTTCCTTCAAATATTGGGTTCACTGTATCAACCCACTTCACTTGAATACTCTCAAAAGCTTCTGAGGGCTCAGACTGAAATCATCAAAACATAGTCATACAGCACAGACATAGGTCTTCGGCCCATGAGTTCACACCAACCGCCAAGCACCCATTTACATCAACCTGATTTTCTTCTCCCCACGTTCCCATACACCACTCACGTGTGCACTCTATCGTGGACAAATAACCTACCGATGTCTTTGGGATGTGGGAAGAAACCAAAGCACCTGGGGGAATTTCATGCAGTCACAGGGAGAACATGCAAACTCAACACAGACAGCACCAGACGCCACCGTGCCATCCCCTTTAAGGCTTTCATAAGGTCCTCATAAAGGAGTTTGTACATAGTTCATGGTAATAGTAAACTCACCACAGCTTCACATGTCTCTGACTCTACCACCAACGCTGAAATCTCCTTCACCTCCTCATGTCATGGTGTTCCTTTATTCTATGTCCTCACACAGAAATTTACTGATGTTGTTCACCTTAAGAACCAACCGCATAGGGTCTACATTCAGGGTGAATGGCTGAGTCTGCCCAATGTACCTCACACATCCATTTCCTGCCATCCTCTTCATGTATGCTCCTGTTCAGAGAACCCTAGTTTCACCTCAGTGGATCTCCTACAAGCAGCAAGATTCCAAACTCAGCACCAATGTAGGGTCTGTGGGACTCCTTAGTGTTGCTGCAAGTACCATCATTCAGATTAGACAGAGCTAACAACAGAACATCCTC